>NW_023270175.1:12244765-12374845 GCF_011800145.1 Mirounga leonina | reverse complement strand
CCCGATGCGGGGCTCGATCCCAGGACCCCGGGATCATGACCTGAGCCCAAGGCAGACACTTAACGACTGAGCCACCCAGGTGCCCCAGGAAACTGTACTTTTAACAAGACCTTTAACTGCTTCTTATATAGATGATATATTAGTCTGCTAGGGCTAACACAACAAATGACCACAGACTGGGTGGCTTAAACAACAAAAATTTACTTTTTCACAGTTTTGGATGCTGGAAATCTAATATCAAGGTGTTGGCAGGTTTGTTTTCTCCTGAGGCCTCTCTCCTTGGCTTGCAGGTGTCCTCACATGGCCTTTTCACTGTGCACGTACATCTCTCATGTCTCTCCCTCTTCCTATAATGACACTAGTCTTATTGAACTAGGAAGCCCCTCCCCATGACTTCATTTAAGGTTAATTACTTCTTTAAAGGCCCTATCTCCAAATAGAATCAAATTATTGGTTAGGGCTTCAACACAGAAAGTTGGTAAAGGATGCAATTCAGTTCATAATAGTCAACAGCTTAACAATAATAGTCAACAAACTGTACTTGGAAAAATAATGATGGTTGAAATATAAAATATGGAATTAGAGTCAATCGGAAACAGCTACCCAGAAACCATGGTATGCAGATTCTAGGCTAATGAGAGAAGAAACTACAGAAGTAATTACAATGTCCCTGGTTTCATTGTAAGTCCAAGGTAGAAGAATTTTATAAATACACTCACAATATTGACAAGTGCCAAATAAATACAGTGATCATATAATTTTTCATTAACAGATATAAACTGAGAATATCCTGAGGTAAGCCAGGCCCTCTGGTCATCGTACAGGTATCTTCTTCTTAAATGTTCAGGGACAAAGCCAGCTTTAAAAGGTAGTTAAAAAAAGCGCAGTGGCGCCTGGGTGGCTCAGTCGTTAAGCGTCTGCCTTTGGCTCAGGTCATGACCCCAGGGTCCTGGGATCGAGCCCCACGTCGGGCTCCCCGCTCGGCGGGAGGCCTGCTTCTCCCTCTCCCACTCGCCCTGCTTGTGCTCCCTCTCTCGCTGTGTGTCTCTCTCTCAAATAAATAAAACCTTTAAAAAAAAAAAAAAAAAAGGTAGTTAGCAGCCTAATCCATTTACTTTTACTGCACACCTAATACAATGACTTTCTTCCCGGTGAATCCATCTTAGGAAATGTAAATAGTACTTGAGAGGGTATATGTGTATTGGGGTTGGAGGGAAGGGAGTGGCAATGCATGAAATCATTATCACTTATTAATGTCTTAGCTTGGATTAGTTTTCCTGCTAGAAAAGATATAGAATAGGTGGGCTTTGATAAAGGAAAAGGGAAAAGGGCATGGATGAAGAAGCTGAGGCTCTAAGATTTGCCCAAGGTTACACAACCCTTAAGTGGAAAAGTGGAGAGGCCGTTTGCCAACCCAAACCTCTGCCTCCTCTTCTTGTGTTCCTATCTATAAATTACACTTCAAGATCTTTAGGAAGTAACAGTCTTACTTGAGTGTCAGGAATTCTGGGCAGCCAATGCATAGAATAAAAGCCTGGAGCCCTGGACATGTATGGTAACAGAATGTCCTCCCCCACACACACACCCCCGCCCAACTCACCTGCCTACCACTGAGAAGATGTCCACACCCTAACCCTCAGATTCTAAGAACATGTTAGGCTATAGGGCAAAAGGGAATGAAGGCTGCAGATGGAATTAAGGTTGCTAATCAGCTGACTTTATAAAACAGAGATTATCCTGGATTAGTTGGGTGGGTTCAATATATAAAAAGGGTCCTTAACAGTAGAAGGGGGAGGCAGGAGAGTAGTTCAGAGTGGTGCCACATGAGAAAGATCTGACTAGTCACTGCTGGCTTTGAATACAGAGGATGGAGCCATAAGCCAAGGAATGAAGCCTCTAGAGGCTGGGAAAGGAAAGGAAACAGATTCTCCCCTAGAGCCACTAAGGAAGGAATTCAGCCCTGCCAACAATAACTTGATTTTTAACCCAATGGGACCCATTTTGGACTTCTGACCTCCAGAACTGTAAGATAATAAATTTGTATTGTTTAAGCCACTAAGTCTGTGGGGACTTTTCAGAGCAGCAATGGAAAACGAATACAACACAGCAAGAAGAGTAATAAGGTGAGACAGTAAGTATAAGGTGGGGTATTTGTGAGAGAGAGAAAGAAAGAGTACCACACACACTACATAGAGACCCAAAAGAGTTGAGGTAATTTACCTGCTAAGGCAAACTCTGTCTACTCTGCTATTCTGCCCGACAGGTAAAATTAGTAGGCACTTTAGAGAACAGTTTGGTTTTAATATGCTCTTCTCTCTTTTTATGTTAAGTAATCTTGGAGGAGTTTTCTAGTATTCAAAATTTGCATGAATAAATCAGTCATTTGATAATGCTACAATTGTTCATCTGATCTCCAGGACAGGTGCAAAGTCTCCTCCTTCCCAATACATCTCTCTGCAAAGAATCAGCATTTTAAAAGCAGAACTTCAAATAGAGTAAATAAGAGAAAGATGATTGAAATAAAATGTTTCCCTTCCAGACAATTTTCCTCTGCACAGAACATCTCTTCCTGCGTGACCCAAGGTTGATTTTGCCAGTGACTTGCACAAGTGTGAAATTCTATTTACTCTGCATTTATTTTTCTATTACTTGATTCCATGGAGAAAGAAGAGTGTTAACCAATTACAGAGGAAGTGAACTCTAAAAGTGCTTTTCCCAATTGACAATCAGATTTTCAGGGCCAGGCCTTCAACTGTGAATATATTGCATGGTCTCAGAGAGGGACCCTGAGCTAGGCTCTCACATATTACCAATTCTGACAATATCAGAATTCTAATAGCTCTGCCAATTTCACTACCTTGAGCACTGTAGCAAGAGCAGTGCCTTATCAATCTGTAAACCAACAACCCAAAAAGGGATTTCTCCTCAACTGAGTGTTAAGCAGTTGGATGACTCGCTCACGGGGCTTAAGATTTTCATCAAACACAGTCTCTGACCAGAAAGAATTCAGTTCTAAGATCTCAGCAGTTAATATCCACAGCAGGGAGGAAAATGTAGCCAATTCATAAAGCAGGATTCAGTTGACACGTCCATTGGAAAGGGAAATAGTTTTCTTAGCTTATGTATGAATCTATAACTTGATTTCAGGCAAGACTAACCTTATAGATGGTCTTCACCCTTAGACATTCTAGCAAAATATTCCTTCCCCCTTTCTTCTTATAACCAAACATCCTTTCCTATGGGAAACTCATTCTAGGAGGTTTAAGTGAGACCATCATCTCATAACCCCCACCCTCCAGACCAGCAAAGTTGGCATGCATCTAGCTGGCCACTGTGATTAGTTCAGACATCGGTACCTGAAGCAAGCTAGAATAAGTCTCCCCTAAGAGTTGATATGTAACCTATGAGAATAAACAGGTTTTTGTTTTTTTGTTTTACTTTCTGCAAGACTACAAACTATAAGGATCATACAAATCCAATGTAGCTGGTGGAGAAAGCTCACCCAAGAATGTAACCATATAAAGGAGAGTCAAGAGATGTAAAGAGAGAGTGATATCCATGATTGCATTGCTTAAGGCCCTAAATTCAGACATGTCTGAACTCAGACAACCCCTGGACATCTTGGGTAAACCAATAAATTCCTTTTTGCTTAAGCTAGCTTGGGTTTGTGTAACTTGTAATCAAAATACACTAATACAGCTTCAAAGGGCCTTTTTTATTTTCTCCACCACAGCAGTGGCTCTCAACCCTGGCTGCATATTAGATTCACCTGGGGAGCTTTAAAATCCCAATGTCAAGACGTATCTCAGACCAGTTATGGTGGGATCCAGGAATCCGCATTTTTGAAGTTGCGTGGGTAGTCCCAGTGCATAAGCCAAGGTTGAAAATCATGGTCCTAGAAAACAAATGCCACTAGGTGACCTTTGGTGTGAAATCATTATTTCCCAAGTTTGACTGGGCATCCGAATTGCCTGGGGACAACATTTTCAAACCAGAAGCTCCCATGTTCTAGCCATGGAGATGCTAATTCAATAGACCTGGGATAGGGCACAAGAATCCAACTGCCTTTTGAATATCCCAAGGTGGTTCTAATGCTCAACCCAAGCTTGAGAACAGAAAAGGAAAGAGTAGCAGTATCAAAAGTGGCTTACATGTACTCCACAAATAATGAAACTCACCAATCCATTGGGGTTTGGGAAAAGAATATTAAAATTTCTACATATAATCTATTTTAATCTCTATTTCTGTTTGTTTTATCTTGTTCATAATACATTAAATCAGTTTTATATGCAGTACTTTGTAAATAAATGCATATATAGGCATGCATATATTTATTGAGAGGGATGATCAAATAAGTTTGGAGAAAACTGGATTAGAGTCATTTAAGCCTCATAATCATACTTTGGCCTTTACAATGATTAGCTGAGACTCTAAGCATCTAGTCCGTATTTTCAAACATGAACATGCTTTTACCTACAGAAACGGAACTTCATATAAAAACAGTGATATCTAGGGGCACCTGGGTGGCTCAGTTGATTAAGCGACTGCCTTTGGCTCAGGTCATGATCCCGGGGTCCTGGAATCAAGCCCCACATCGGGCTCCTGCTCTCTGCCACTCCCCCTGCTTGTGCGCTCTCTGTCAAATAAATAAATAAAATCTTTAAAAAAAAATAATGATATCTAGGGGTGCCTGGGTGGCTCAGTCAGTTGAGCACCAACTTTTGATTTTGGCTCAGGTCATACTCTCAGGGTCGTGAGATCAAGCCCCTTGTCCAGCTCTGCACTCGGTGCGGAGTCTGCTTGTCCCTCTCCCTACCCCTCTGCTTCTCCTCTCTCTAATTAATTTTTAATTAAAAGGGATCAACTCTGGGGCGCCTGGGTGGCTCAGTCATTAAGCGTCTGCCTTCGGCTCAGGTCATGATCCCAGGGTCCTGGGATCGAGCCCCGCATCGGGCTCCCTGCTCTGCAGGAAGCCTGCTTTCTCCCTCTCCCACTCCCCCTGCTTGTGTTCCTGCTCTCGCTATGTCTCTCTCTGTCAAATAAATAAATAAAATCTTTAAAAAAAAAAGGGGGGGGATCAACTCTTTTTCCTACTAAAAAGTCGAAACATTGCCATTTCTTAGAGGTAATATTTTCTACATTATCTTTGAGAGAGCCTTATTAAAAAGTAAATGCCCTTGAGACAAATAAGACATTAATAAATTAGGGCACCTAGGTGGCTTAGTCATTAAGCGTCTGCCTTTGGCTCAGGTCATGATCCCAGGGTCCTGGGATCGAGCCCCGCGACGGGCTCCCTGCTCTGTGGGGGGTCTGCTTCTCCCTCTCCCACTCCCCCTGCTTGTGTTCCCTCTCTCGCTCGGTCTCTCTCTGTCAAATAAATAAATAAAATCTTAAAAAAAAGACATTAATAAATTAGTATGGAAGAGTTTGAAAAGTAAATCAAACCATTTTTCAAAATGCCAGCTAGCTGAAACCTGGGTCCCAAAAGTCGGAAACTCAGAGTAAATAAATTCTGACAGGAGGGTCAGTTTAGGGAATGATCTAGACTCAAGAGCATAGAGCAGTGGGTCTCCTGTCTGGCTCTGCTTAAGTGTCACCAAATGCCAGATGCAAATTCCTGAGCCTCACCCTCAGAGATTCCAACTCAGTGGTTCTGAGATGGAACCCAGGAAAGCGATTTTTTTTTTTTTTTTTAATTTAAAACTCCCCCAGATAAGGGCACCTGAGTGGCTCAGTCAGTTAAGCATCGATTCTTGGTTTCAGCTCACGTCATGATCTCAGAATCGTGAGACAGAACTGTACCTCGGCGGGGGGGGGGGGTCCGGTCCGTGCTCAGCAGGGAGTCTGCTTGTCCCTCTCCCTCTGCTCCCTCTACTCCTCCCCTCAATCCCACTCTCTCTCTCAAATAAATAAGTAAATCTTTAAAAAACTAAAATAGGCGCCTGGGTGGTTCAGTCGTTAAGCGTCTGCCTTCGGCTCAGGTCATGATCCCAGGGTCCTGGGATCGAGTCCCACATCGGGCTCCCTGCTCCACGGGAAGCCTGCTTCTCCCTCTCCCAATCCCCCTGCTTGTGTTCCTTCTCTCGCTGTGTCTCTCTCTGTCAAATAAATAAATAAAATCTTTCTAAAAAAAATAAAAAATTTAAAAATTTAAAAAATTAAAAAAAAAAAATAAAAAACTAAAATAGAACTCTCCCAGATAAGTCAGGGACATAACTAGATTTGAAGATACTCTCAGAGGGTATTGCCTAGAGAAGATAGGCATTCAGGGGACAAACTAAAAGTTCTGGGTGCAGCCTGGCCATCACAAGAGAGCAGAGTCCTCATAGCCCAAAGACAAATTATTTACTCACAATTTCACTGAGCTGAGACCAGACTATAGATGTCAGTAAATGAAAGCGTTATTGATTTATTCTTATGCTAAAGCTTCCTAATTTAATAAATTTCAATTCAATAAATATTTATTCAGAACATACTACTTCTAAGGCCCTGGGGTAGATGCTACGATGAATATGAAGAGAAATAAAGCAGTAAGTACCTGCACTCCAGGGACTCATAGTCCACTGAGGGCGACAGGCATTTACTCAAGTAAACCAAAGCGGAGTCTGGTAAGTGCTCTAATACAGGTGCGACCAATACGCTGTGGAAAAATAAGGGACAAAGGCATTTATTCCAACCGGAGGCCTCTGAAGAGACCTTTTGAAAAAGCTATTATTGACGAACCATGAGAGACGATGGACTCTGAAAAACAAACTGAGGGTTCTAGAGGGGAGGGGGGTGGAGGATGGGTTAGCCTGGTGGTGGGTATTGAGGAGGGCACATTCTGCATGGAGCACTGGGTGTTATGCACAAACAATGAATCATGGAACACTTCATCTAAAACTAATGATGTAATGTATGGGGATTAACATAAGAATAAAAATAAATAAATAAATAAATTTTTAAAAAGAGAAAAAAAAAAGAAAAAGCTATTATTTGAGAAATGTCTCCAAAGGCAGGCAAAATGGGCTATTTCTGAAAAAGAACATGGCATGGGCAGAGGCACCAAGATGGAACAGAGCGGGATCTGGACAAGAAAGGCAGAGCTGTCTCACTTGGGTTGAGTTTAGAGCACCTTACAATACTGTCATTTGAGGATTATAATTCTGTGGATGGTAGAAATTGTAGTATGTAAAAGAAAGAAATGAAAGCAGAAATCAAATTGTGCGCACAAAAAGAAAGCTGGACATTCTACATTTAAGGGGGCACCATTCTGAGGGGCAAAAGGACATTGTCAGATCTATTGTTTTTGTTTCATTCAGAAAGTTACTCTGGCCTTAACGTGAAGGACAGAAAAAGGGAAAGACCAGTTAGGAGTAGGGTTATGATAATCCACACCAAAGGAAGTGAGAACCTCAGCCTCAGTCATGGCACTGAGAGGGAGAAGAGACACTAAAAAGGGAAGAGTCATAAAATGTCTAGTAAATTAACTGTGGTGTTGGAAAAGAGTGGATGATGGTAAAAATATAACCCTAATTTATTTACAGAACTTTTAGTCCTCCACAGGTTACAGTGCCTAATAAACTAGGAAAGGGGAGAGCGGACTAAGTCCACTAAAATGCCTCTTTATAAAAATAATTCTAAACCTGGGGCACCTGGGTGGCTCCGTCGTTAAGCGTCTGCCTTCGGCTCAGGTCATGATCCCAGGGTCCTGGGATCGAGCCTCGCATCGGGCTCCTGGCTCAGCAGGGAGTCTGCTTCTCCCTCTGCCTCTCCCCCTGCTCTTGCTCTCTGTCTCAAATGAATAAATAAAATCTTTATTTAAAAAAAGAGCAAGAACAAGAAGACTAGAGTTTGCGGGACCGATGATCAGAGAGGACAGAGCAGCAGAGAGAACCCGGGAGGGCGACAGTGTCCCCCTGGAGTATTTAGCAGAGTACTGATCAGACGCCACTTGTGAGGAGACTCACCAAGGGTGGGCAAAGAACCACGTGAAAGGACTGGAGCCAACACTCACACAGGGCTATGAATAAAGCCTCTTCCCATAACTAGACTGAAGATCCTTGGGTAGAACAGTGATCAAGAACCATGAAGGGCCTGGGATTTTACCCGACTTAAAAGCTAATAAGAGAAAACACATTGATTCACAGCCACCGACCCGATGAAAGACTCCTCGGTCAAAGATAGAGGACTTTACTGCTCACAGCATGGCAAGCAGCGTGAGGGTCTGCATATTTATGTATGTTGGTTCTCTGGTATTGGTTGAATGTTTGTGTCCTCCCACAATTCATATTATGAAGCCTTAACCTCCAAAATGATGGTATTAGGAAGTGGGGCCTTTAGGAGATAAGCAGGTTTAGATGAAGCAAGGAGAGTGGGCCCACAGGATGGGATTAGTGCCCTTAGAAGAAGAGACGCCATCCAGGTTGTTTCCTCTTCTCGCCCTCACGCAAGGAGGCAGTGAAAAGGCAGTGGTCTGCAAGTCAGCAAGGGAACTTTCACCAGAACTTGACCTTGGACTTCCCAGCCTCCAGAACTGGGAGAAATAAATGTCTGGTCTTTAAGCCACCCAGTCTATGGTATTTTGTTATAGCAGCCTGAGCAGATTAAGCCAGTTCCATGAGTCCCATGGAGGTGATTTGAGGCAGGCCCAGGTAAATGTTACACATGCTGTAAATTTACACCACCACTGAGGAACACCAGACTTGGGGACAGTCCATACTTTCAGGGAGCAGTAAGTCTCTGGGTCCCTGAGGGAGTGCTAACAAGTCAGAAAGGTAATATAGGAAATCCTTACCACCATCAAGCATGTAGTAACAAGATGATGGAATAACCTGGAACATGCATCTGGGAAGTTATAATGAGGATGGGGAAGGAAGGGTCAGAGCATGGCTGAAAGTTATCTAGGCGGGGCAAGAGGTAACTCTTAAAAAGAGTAACGAGAGGGGCACCTGGGTGGCTCAGTGGGTTAAGCATCGGCCTTCGGCTCAGGTCCCAATCCCAGGGTCCTGGGATAGAGTCAGAGTCGATAGAGTCCTGCATCTGGCTCCTTGCTCAGCGGGGAGCCCGTTTCTCCCTCTCCCTCTGCCCCTCCCCCCTGCTTGTGCTTTTTCTCTCTGTCAAATAAATAAATAAAATCTTAAAAAAAAAAAAAGAGCAAGGAGAGGCGAAGGCAAAATGGAAAATCATCTCATCTATAAAATGAGGATACTAACATTTACCTCGCACGGCTACTGTGAGTCTAATATATAGCCATCACAATGCCTAGCATGTGGCAGATGTTTAAACAATAAGCTGTTTGAAAAGAAGGAACAGAAAAGCAGCTTATCTGGTAGCAGTAACAAACGAGAATGCTTGAAAAGCACTGAGGCACAGTGAAGAGAGAAGGCTTTGCATTCAGGGAGACCTGGGCTTGAACCATTTGCTGTGTAACCTGGGGCAAGTTATCTCCCCTCTCTGTTCCTCAGTTTCCTCCTATATATAGTGGAGATAAAAATACCAAGGTTGCAAGATTTAGAAATAGTGTATAAAATGTAACTGTCACCTGGTATGTCCTGATAACTGACAGCTATTATTATTTTTATTATTATTAATACAAGTGTTGAATGTGCCTGGAACTAGCCTCAGGCAAAGTGCCACAATATAGAAGACTGATCCATAAATTCTTCAGCTCTTCGGCTCTTTGGCTGAAAGCACGGAAAGAGAACTACTCCTGATACCTATTGGCAGATAGCAGGAATAACAAGACGCCAGGAAGCTCCATCCAGAGTTACAAGGCATTCAAATGAATTACAAGAAAGAAGTGTCACAGGCCAAATTAATAACAAGCTAGAATGTTCTCCTATATGATTCTTTCTCAGCCTTCATAGCACATATTAGCAGAATGTCTACACCTAAACATACTCCAAGTTCCTATTAATAACTACCTGAGGGCGCCTGGGTGGCTCAGTTGGTTAAGCGACTGCCTTCGGCTCAGGTCATGATCCTGGAGTCCCGGGATCGAGTCCCGCATCGGGCTCCCTGCTCAGCAGGGAGTCGGCTTCTCCCTCTGACCCTCCTCCCTCCCATGCTCTCTGTCTCTCACTCTCTCTCTCTCAAATAAATAAATAAAATCTTTAAAAAATAAAAAAAAAAAAATAACTACCTGAGCCTTCATTTCTTTCTTTCTTTCTTTTTTTTTTTGCTATTACTTTTCCATTAAAAACACTCAAATCAGTTCCTCATTAAATGCACCAAGAAAATGAAATCTCTCTCTCTTCACACACACACTCATCAGAAGCTATATCCAATTTACCTTCCTTCCATTAAGGCTAAATCAGATATTCTTTGCCAAATTTCCCAATAAGTCAAAGATACAAATAACAAGAAAGAACACACTGAACATTAGCTCCCATCAGAGGTCCATGAAAAAAAATAAACTGACACAGAGAGTCATATCTGACTCATTCACCAAGGTGATCCATACATTTCAAATTTTTATAAACTAATAGGACATACAGCCTGGTAAGTATGAGCATACTTACAGGGGCAAATGGTAGAATTTATAAAATCACTCTTATCTATTCACTTTTCTACCTAGACCTTGGACAAGTCAATGGCCCTAGACTAAGAGGATATTTTAATTGATCTCTGGGTACTGATTTTGCACACTATGTAATTACCTGGGCTAAGGGGAAGTAAACAAAATGTAATTGCTACCAAAAGGGGAAAAAAAAGAACAAAAAATCACTAGAGATTCTGGAAGAGAGAAATCTAGTTGGAATAATGCATGAGGAGAGAACAGGAAACAGTACAAGCCCAAAATGAATGCCTGGGCATTCTCATCAGTCACAGAGAGAAAAAATATTGGACTTTATAAAACAACAATCCAGAAGGAAAAAGTGGGGGACAAAAAGAATTTTGCTACAGATGAAACCAAATAGACTAATTTCATGACAAATGGGAAAGGTGGCCTCACAGCCTTGTAATATCTGTTGTTAGAATAAGGATCAGTGGTAAGATGGATTTAGGCTACTTACGGACAGCTCTCTGGAAAATAAGGCACGAAAGAAATTTATTTGCTAGTAATCTGAAATTAAAATACAGATGACTTCTCCAACCTATACTCAGAACCTTTCTAGCTAGCCATGAGTTTAATTTAGTATAGTGGAAAGAGCCTTCCACTAGCATTTAGATTACCTGATTTTTGATGCTTCCTCTCTATTGACTATTATTCTGTGGCTTAGTGTAATATGGCCTATGCCCAGATACAATTCAGCCACCTTGAGGGGTGCCTGGATGCCTCAGTCAGTTAGGCGTCCGATTCTTGATTTCGGCTCAGGTCACGATCTCAGGGTCGTGAGATCTAAGCCCCGTGTCAGGCTCCACTCAGGGGATTCAGCTTGAGATTTCTTCTCCCCCTCCCTCTGCCCCTCCACCCCACCCCGCAGGTTTAACGGTCCCGCATCGGGCTCTCTGTTCCTTGGGTGCCTGCTTCTCCCTCTGCCTCTCTCTCTCTCTCTCTCTCTCTCTCTGTCTCTCATGAATAAATAAATAAAATCTTTAAAAAAAAAAAAAAACACCACCTCATTGACGATTACTTCACATTTATTGGGTTGGCTATAATTTTTAAGACAAGGAAAATTAACCAGCATTGGTGAAGATATGGAGAAATTGGAACACTCATACATTGCTGGTGAGAATGTAAAATGGTGTAGCCACCTGTGAAAAACAGTTTAGTGGTTCCTCAAAAAGTTAAACATAGAATTTTCATATGCCTCAGCAATTCCACTGCTAGGTATACAACCAAAAGAATTGAAAACAGGGACTCAGATACTTGTACACCAGTGTTCATAGCATCATTATTCACAGTAGTCAAAAGGTAGGACCAATGCATGTGCCATACAGTGTGAGATACTAGAAGAGAGTAGGAAATGAGAATTTAAGGGTGCCTGGGTGGCTCAGTTGGTTAAGCATCTGCCTTCAGCTCAGGTCATGATCCCAGGGTCCTGGGATCGAGCCTGTCAGGCTCCCTGCAGGGAGCTTGCTTCTCCCTCTCCCAACCTGCTTGTGCTCTCCCTCTCGCTCTCTCTCTCTCAAATAAATAAATAAAATCTTTTTTAAAAAGATAAAAAAAAAATAAAAAGGTTTCACTCTGGATTATAATTTTCATCCCTTTTGGTACCTCTTCAAAAAACTATTAAAAACAATACTGCCAAAGCTTGCCTTAGGGGGTGGATTTCTTAGGGGGTAGACTAGCCTTATCCTGATTATATTAAACAGTGCCTAGAAAAGTTGCTTAACTCAAAACTTATAAAATGAAGAGAAGATGTTAAGAATATACCAAATATGATGAGAATATACACTTAACACTCATGCCTAGATACTGAACTACAAATACAAAGGGTTCTGACTTCAGTTGTCAGCTCTTCCTCACATGGTAACAACCATGTTCTGGTTATCAGTTGGCTTCATAACAAACTACTCTCAAACTTAGTGACTTAAAACAACAGTTTTATGCGTTAGGAATTCCAGCAAATCTTGACAGGGTGGTTCTTCTAATCCATGTGACAGGAACTGGAGTCACTTAGTGGTACGCAACTGGTAGCTTTACGTACGCATATTCCTGGTGCCCCGTAAAGGGACAACCGGAAGACTGGTCTCAATGGGACACCTTGGCCTCTGTATGAAGTCTCAAGGCTACTCTACATGGTCTCTCACCAGGGTACTGAGCCCTCTTACGTGGTGCCTCAGCCCTCCGTGAAACCAAAGTGGACACTGCCAGTCCTTACTGGTTAGACCTAGAACTGGCATAGCATCACTTTCACCACTTTATTAGCTAGACAGGGACTATCCAGACCAGATTCAAGGGTAGGGGAAATAGACACCAACACTTGCTGGAGAAGAGGCAAAAAATTTGAAAGCCATCTTTAATCTTCCATAAACACAACCAAAATGGCTAAGGGGCAATCTATTCCAATTCACATCATCTCCTTTCCCACAGTCTATTCCACAGTCACTTTTGCCCCTAGGGTGTTTCCCTTATACTTTAGGACCTGTGTTACTTATGGAAACCAAGTGCATGGCCTAAAACTCAGACCTTAAGATATTTTTTGAAATCTTTGATGAATAAAAGGGGTGGATAGAAGTTTCAGTCACTTCAAGGACTCCAAGAAGTTCTCTCTCTCTAAAGATTTCAGTTCAGCTTTTAGACAGAATACCCCTTCATTTTATTCTTGGGGGAAAATATGTAGTCATTGTTAACTTGCATAGAGAGACTACAGACTAAAATTTCAACTATACTGCTTAATAAATTGGGTGTATCTTTAGCTGGACTACACAGAGTTAAAAAATATTTTTTAAAAGATTTTATTTATTTGACAGAGAGAGAGAGCACAAGCAAGGGGAGTGGCAGGCAAAGGGAGAGGGAGAAGCAGGCTCCCCGCTGAGCAGGGAGCCCGATGTGGGACTCCATCCCAGGATCCTGAGATCATGACCTGAGCTGAAGGCAGATGCTTCACCAACTGAGCCACCCAGGCACCCCCCAAAAATTTTAATATAAACTTATATTGCATTCTCTCTGAAAATTATCTTTGGATTCTAAGTAGGTATTTTTGTCCAAATGTTTTCTTCCAGACAATTGGGATAAACAAAACCATGCCAAGAAGAGTATGTAGATCTGATCATTTCTTCACCTCATACTAGAATGAAGGCTGTAAAAAGCAAACGTACATGTTAAGTGTTTGGTTTTGAAGTTTAAATTGTTGTTCATGGTTGAGCAAGGACACAGTTTCTGATGTTTTATGCAACCTAAGTTTGAGTAGAAAATGCTGCTAGACTATGTATGACAGCATTCACATTATACCTGAATAGTTCATTAGGACTGTAGAAATGAGCACGGACTTTGATTTTTGTTTTAGTTTTGTTTTTTTATTAAGAGAGATTATGAGACTTTGTGTACAGCAATATGTCTTTGGTGCCCAGGGAACTAGTGTGCCCTATGGCCGGAAAGACAACACATTCTGCCCACTTCCACAAAGAGCCCAGCATATCTCTTACCCCCCAGGGAGGGGTACTTTCAGAAGATGGCACCCTAGGCACAGATGCGGATAATCTTCTAATCTCCTGAAGGATGATAAGCCCAGTACAAGCTACAGTGAGGTGTTACTACATTACTCCAAGGGCCGTGGCTACTGGCTAGAGCGGAGGGTGGAAAAGAAGAAACCTATCATGGCACTTGCAAAGTGGTAATGTAAAGGGCAGGCAGATTTTTGAACACATTCACTGCTGACTTTCAAGACGCCTAGATAATGTGAGGGGAAAGTTGCTAAGGTCAAGACAGACCAATGGGAGTTCAAACAACGGTAATTTGAGCACTAAATGTTAGTATCAGGGAAGGATTTCTTTCTTTTTTTTTTTTTTAAAGATTTTATTTATTTGTGAGAGAGAAAATGAGAGACAGAGAGCATGAGAGGGAGGAGGGTCAGAGGGAGAAGCAGACTTCCTGCTGAGCAGGGAGCCCGATGTGGGACTCGAGCCCGGGACTGCAGGATCATGACCTGAGCCGAAGGCAGTCGCTTAACCAATTGAACCACCCAGGCGCCCCTCTTTTTTTTTTTAAAGTAAACTCTGCCTGGGCACCTGGGTGGCTCAGTCGTTAAGCATCTGCCTTTGGCTCGGGTCATGGTCTCAGGGTCCTGGGATCGAGCCCCGCATCGGGCTCCCTGCTCCACGGGGAGCCTGCTTCTCCCTCTCCAGCTCCCCCTGCTTGTGTTCCCTCTCTTGCTGTGTCTCTCTCTGTCAAATAAATAAATAAAATCTTTAAAAAAAAAATAAAAATAAAAAAATAAAGTAAACTCTGCCTCCAATATGGGGCTCGAACTCACAACCCTGAGATCAAGAGTCACACGTTCTACCAACTGAGCCAGTCAGGCACCCCGGATTTCTTAAACAAGACTCGAAAAGCTTACATCAGGGGCGCCTGGGTGGCTCAGTTGGTTAAGTGACTGCCTTCGGCTCAGGTCATGATCCTGGAGTCCTGGATGCGATCGAGTCCCGCATCGGGCTCCCGGCTCAGCGGGGAGCCTGCTTCTCCCTCTGACCCTCTCCCCTCTCATGCTGTTTCTCTCTCTCTCTCAAATAAATAAATAAATAAATAAAATCTTTAAAAAAAAAGAGAAAAGCTTAAATCATAAAGGAAGATTGGCAAATATGAACACATTAAATCAATAAATTGTGATGATCAAAGGTCACCATAAAGGAAGTAAAATAACAAGCCACAAACTGGAGAAAGATGTCTGTAACACAGATAACCAACAAAGTATTAGTACACGATTACATTTAGAACCCCTAAAAAGAAACTAAAAAACAATATCCAGTATAAAAAGGTGAAACCTGAATGGCCAATAAACATATGAAAAAGTGCTTGAATTTATTAGTAACCAAAGAATTGAAAAGTAAAATCACAATGAGTTAATATATCTACCAAATTAAAGGAAAAAATAAGAGTTTTATAATATCAAGTGTTACAAGAATGCAATACAACCAAAACTTTCACACATGCCTGGAAATATAAATATGTTAAATAATTTTGGAATACACAAAATTTTGTATTATCTGGAAAAGTAGAAGACATGCACACCCTACTATACAGCAATTCTATTCCCAGCTGTTTGCCCTAGAGATATCATACACGTCTAATAATATTCATAGCAACATTCTAAATGTTCATTGACAGGAAAATAGACAAATTGCAAAACGGTCATATGATGGAATATTATACAACAGTGAAAAGGAATCAGGTATAAATACATGCAACATAGAATAATCTTAGACTATCATTTAAAGTATTAAAAAAGCATGTCCCAGAAAAATACAAAGAGCCTTGATGACGGAGCAGAAGGCAAACTGAAAGCAAAGCACGAGCTAACACCCCACAGACTCCCCGCCCCCGCCCCTTCCACCCTTGTGAGATATGTGTGACATTCTTCAGGCATTCCCGGCCGCCCTAGAACAAGGAAAGGGAAAAACAAGCAGTTAACCGATGGAGATCACGGTCATACAGGACAGGAGTCTCTCAGTTTGCAACTGTCTTAATGATTTACAAGAAAAAAGCAATCTCCACAAACCTATAGACTCAATTCCCTGGAGCCATAACATCACCCTCCCCTCCATAGGATAGAAAATCTTATATAATCAGCCACCCCTCACAACCCCAGTGCAGCTCCTTCTGCCCTTGGGTAATGTCCCGGTGCTTTAATAAAACCACCTTTTTGCACCGAAGAAGTCTCAAGAATTCTTTCTTGGCCATCGGCTCTGGACCCCAACACTCCAAAACCACATCAGACCACAATTTTTATGAAGCTCAAAACTTAGCAAAAATTAACCAATAAATTGTTTAGAGATATCTACATTTGGTAAAGCTCCAAAGAAAGTCAAGGTAAATACAAAATGTAGAATTCAGGACAGTAGTTCCTTCTGAGACATGAACAGTGATGAGGTATCAGGGAAGAACACACTGGAATTTCGACAGTATTTCTAACTTGCTAGTTCTGTGGTAAGGTGGTGGTTTAGAGTTGTTCTATTACGATGATTAATAACTCTCATATGTCTTACATATATTCTTTTGTGTGAATCATATACTTCACAGAAAAAAAGGGAAAAAAGTTAATGTGATCACATTTTACCACAGGCTTGTGATAAAGCCTAAACATACCTTGGCTAAGAGACTATTTAGAAGCCCTATTATTTTATAAAAGAAAAGCATGCTCACTTTCAGCACCATAGCATGTCATTTCGGAACAAAGACTACAGGCTGGTTCCCAAGAGGCCTCACAGGAGGGTGCTCACTACTTCTGTGAATTAACCATGGTCCTGAGTTTGGCCCTCTGCCTTGCAACCTCTGAAGTCAGATATTGCGAGCTCACCAAGAGCGAATCTACCTCTCAGCAACGCATGCATACTAATTACGCTTCCCAGACTAAGACAGACATCAAAATGCCAATTCATTTATTGACAAAGCAAAATATGATCCTCACATGAACTGGAATAATCAAGTCAACATGACGAGTGAATTTTCTCCCTGTAGACATACCACATGGAAGGCCCAATCATAACAAAAAAGGTCTTTTTTTTAACTTTACACTGACAATTAACTGTAACAAACATCAGATTATTCATAGTTTATATGAATAGTGGATTTTTCTCCCCGTAGTTATGGTACATAGAAAGCCACATCATACTCAGAATGTTATCCGAGGAGCTTGAAATTATATAGAGGATTAATAATCAAATTAATCAAATTCTTGAAATCGCAGGGTACCTTGATATATCCATCTCATTCAAATGCTCTCAATAAGTCAAAATACTAGAAGTAAATTATCTCAGGCTTTCTTGCCTTGAGCATGCTTGGGTGGACACAGCTAACATGTAGTTCCCTAAGTCCCCTTTTTCTATGCTTACTGAATTGACTAGACCCTCTTTTTAATTGATATGGTCTTTATTTAGATATATTAATACAATATACCACGAATTCTGGTGGTTATACAGATCTACCTGGACTTACATGTTGATTTCAGAGGGCAATCTGCCCCCCCTCATTTTTCCATATTCTTGGAACTCTCATTAAAACTTTCCCCAAGTACTTATACTTTCTATTTCCTAATTAATTTATTTCTCCCTATTTCTTAATGAATTTAAAATAACTTCAGTAAAATATAATTATCCACCAAATAGTTCAATAAAGATTAAACAAATTAATGAGAAAGGGAGTTATAGTTATATCAGAAACTAAAAATGAGATCATTACTGTGATTGAGGGGTTTTTTTAAAGATTTTATTTATTTATTTGTCAGAGAGAGAGAGCACAAGCAGGGAGAGTGGCAGGCAGAGGGAGAAGCAGGCTCCCTGCTGAGCAAGGAGTCCAATGCGGGACTCAATCCCAGGACCCTGTGGCAGGCAGAGCTGCCCCGATATATTTGCTATATTTAAAACTCAATTGGGACGCCTGGGTGGCTCAGTCTCATTAACCGTCTGCCTTCAGTTCAGGTGGTGGTCTTAGGGGAGTCTGCTTGTCCCTCTGACCCTCCTCCCTCCCCCCCTGCCCCATTCTTGCACACGTGTGCCCTCACTCTCTCTTTTTTTTTTTTTTTAAAGATTTTATTTATTTGACAGAGATACAGCGAGAGAGGGAACACAAGCAGTGGGAGTGGGAGAGGGAGAAGCAGGCTTCCCGCGGAGCAGGGAGCCCGATGCGGGGCTCGATCCCAGGACCCTGGGATCATGACCCGAGCCGAAGGCAGACGCTTAACGACTGAGCCACCCAGGCGCCCCTCACTCTCTCTCTCAAATAAATAAAATCTTGAATAAATAAATAAATAAAGCAAATATATCCTGACAGCCAGGTCAGAAAGGAAAGGTAACAAGTTGTACCTCCCAAAAGAGGATATAAATATTCTTTGAGAAGTATTAGAATCCATCTAGTAATTATTTGCGTTGGCTTTTTGTCCCCTTTATAGACAATACTACTGCTCTTCCTAAAAGAGGACACAACTAACCCAAGATCAGTAGACTAAACTATTCTGCTGCTTGATCAGAGCCAGCCATCTTACCTTAACTGACCCTCAAAATACTCATTGGATGGGGCGCCTGGGTGGCTCAGATGGTTAAGCGTCTGCCTTCGGCTCAGGTCATGATCCCAGGGTCCTGGGATCGAGTCCCACATCGGGCTCCTGACTCAGCGGGGAGTCTGCTTCTTCCTCTCCCTCTGTCTCTCCCACTGCTCATGCTCTCTCTCTCTCTCTGTATCTCTGTGTCTCAAATGAATAAATAAAATCTTTAAAAAAAAAAAAAAATACTCATTGGTGACCAAGGTTGTTAAGTACCATCTAAATTTTAGAAGACAAGTTAACTGTCCCCCCACAAGGACAAAACTTGGGCCATGGCTTCCTTAGCCCCAGGCTGAGCAAACCACTGAGTTGGGTGGCCTTATATTACCTAAACCCTGAAGTAGTGAATCTTGGGTGTATATCGCACACAAGCAGACTCCATAATCCTTAGAAGCCCACAGACAGTAAAAGATAAGGAATGCCCAGAGATAAAAATTTAAGAGTCAGGTGTTGTGTAAGACTGATGAATCACAGACCTATACCCCTGAAACAAATAATACATTATATGTTAATTAAAAATTTTTTTAAATAAAATACTCAAAAAAAAAAAATCTGAGCGTCAATGGATAAACACCAATGCCACAGTCCTATTCATGTAACAAATGCTCCTCAGGAAACAACACACCCGAAGACGCAAACACATTTCAATAATGGGGTAATGTTTTTAATACTGAATTTATCAGAGTCCCTCCTCAGGAAATGGCACACTCAAAGGACAATTTAATAAAAAGGACTGTTTCTAATGTTGTAGGAAAAATTAAGGAAAATTAACAAAGGAAAGGGAAGCATTCCAGGACCTGGAAGAGAGACCAGGTAACTTAACACCACACTTACCTGAAGGGGTAGGGGAGGGAAGAGGAACCAGAACCTGTGGAGAACTTCAGGGAAAAGCTACCAGAGAGGAGCTGAGGTACTCAGCAGAGGAACAAAGCCAATTCCACACTACCTCCGGAAGAAAGTCTGGAATAGTAGTCCCATTCTCTCTTTTCTTCCACTCTCCAGCTTCCTGTTGGTACCACCCATTGACTAAAACCAATCAAAAGCCAGAGGGAAAGGGAGCCCGTTAATGCAGTCAATAAAGACCAGCCTCACAGGGCACAAAGCAGGTGAAGAGGAGGAAAAATAATTTTCCCTTTACCCTTCTAGGTTTTTGGCTGAGACGCCCCCAACCCCCTGTAAGAAATGACAAATGAACAGGAGAAAAACAGAGGTTTAATAGCAAATAAATTTCCCAAACACACAGGAGACCCAGGAAAACTGAATAACTCCCCAAAATGGCGCAAGCCATTAAGCACCTTAAATACCACCTCCAGTTAAAGACAAAAGAAGATGTTTAGGGGGTGGGGAGCCAGTGATGCGAGGCCACTGGGCAAAACACAGTAAACCTCAGGGTATGGTTGTTATGCAGATTTGAGTCGTTTCCACCTCCACTAATAAGAGTTTCTAGAGATAGGCTCATCCCCCCTCTTCCGGAAAAGAGAGGGAGATACCCTTACAAATGGAGATTTCCCTTGTAAATGTAAATGCACCTAAAAGGGTAACTTCTACTTAGTTTGAAGAGATTCTCTTATGACTATTCTTTTTAAAAAATAATTAGCTCTGGACAGGAGTGGGGAAGCCTGGCTGGCTCAGTCAGTAGAGCCCAAGACAAGACTTGATCTCAAGGTTGTGAGTTGGAGACCCACGCTGAGGGCAGTAGAGTTTACTTTAAAAAAATGTAAAAAGTAATCAGGTCAAAATCATCCTCATGCCAAAGACGCATATTTGGGGGTGACACAGTCGCTTCCACCTCACAGATAAGGAAATTATGCCTCAGAGAGATGAATTGCCTAAGGTCACACAGGTACTAAATAGCAGAGGCAAAACTTGAATTCAAGACCTCTGATTCCAAAACCCAGTTCCACTATGAAACACTGAACGCTGGAAATCCTACTCGATGAATCTCAGGTTTTCTATGCCCCTCCTTAAAGTATAACTCCCAGAAATTAATACAGTATTCCAGAAGTGACTTATTTAACTTTTTCCCAAACTGTTACTGTACAATAGCTTAATAGCTTATACCTCCGAGGTAATATTACTACATTTCAAAGGAGTCTTGAATGCCTTAACCCAGCGTTTTTCAAATTGTGCCCCGTGGAGATGCTTCAACCACACTAGCTTTGCTTTCATCTGGTTTTCTTCCCTTCATTTTATATTAGGATTCCATAAAAGTTATCACACGACAAATCAGTTTATCTACTTTACAACAGGTTTGGAAACTACTACCTAAAGCTGAGGAATGATTAACAATTGGTATTTTATCCACCAATTTATTTATTGCCCATAGGCCAACAGAGCAAATATTTCACTATCTTTCTATGGCCATTAAATCCTAGGTTGTTTTCCCCTTTCCTCATTGGTTTGTTTCTTTTTTTTTTTTTTAAAGATTTTATTCATTTATTTATTTGAGAGAGAGAATGAAACAGAGAGAGCATGAGAGGGTCAGAGGGAGAAGCAGACTCCCTGCCGAGCAGGGAGCCCGATGCGGGACTCGATCCCGGGACTCCAGGATCATGACCTGAGCTGAAGGTAGTCGCTTAACCAACTGAGCCACCCAGGCGCCCCTCATTGGTTTGTTTCTGCTGCTTCAGCGTGCTCCTTGACTCACCTTATGAGTTGGAGTAAGACTCTGACCCAGAACAAAAAACTCTATGAGGAGCCCATTTACAAAGTAAACATGGCTTCTTTTTGCCTCTCACAATTTCTCAGAGAAGGTGGTTGTGCTAAAAATATGAGTAATGAAATCACTCTGACTGATGTCTCTGTATTCATACATGCGTTTCAGTTTACCGATTTTTTCTATAGGACAAGAGTCTGTGCCTATCCAGCTTCCAGAGTGGCAGTGGACTTCCTCACAGGGTCCTCTACCCACTTTTTGGTACTTTCCCAGTTCTTAAAATAGGACTTACTTTTCCACTCTGCGCTGAAGCATGGCTTATATGGTTTGATCTTAAAACTCTGGACAAGGTGGAGATCAAAAAGTAATTGCCACTAAGGATCGAAGGGATGGCAGGTTTTGGAAGAAGAACGAAAATGAAGTTCTTGACAGCTCTGCCTGAGTTCCCCACCCCCCTTTGCCGCTTTATGCAGAGAGGAAAGAAAAGAGCAAAAAAGCAGGAGAAATGAAGCAAAAAGAACTAGCGGAACAGGGGTTCTCAGGGACTAATAAACATGCAATCCAGCACTCAGACCAACTTATAATGCAGAACATATTTATATTGACAAAGCACTACAGCCAAAGGTTTACACACATGAATAAGCATATGTAACATATTGGGACATTTTCTCAAATATGCCAAGATTTAGGAAGTCTGGCAACAATCCTTTTGCTTTTTCTTATAACAGCTGCTAATTCCCTCTGTGACTTCTAACTGAAAGTTGGACAGTGTAAATGTAGGAGATACTCTATTCCAAGAAATAAAGTTCAAAAATGGAGCTCTCCCTGGGTTAAATCCAATCACACCAGAAAGGTGTCCTTCTGCTTCTGTTCCTTCTGTATTCCCTCTAGAAACAGAATCATCAATGCACTCTAGGTTTTAGCCTCAGCTCTAAAATAACTTGCTGTCTGAAGCTACTTCCCCTCTCTAACTCTTAATTCCCCCTGAAGTGGGTCTACAGGATGAGATGATTTCTAAAGTTCAACACGAGGCTGCCATCATTGGTTCCATAGTTCTAATGTTTAATAATTACCTAGGGCTATGAATTTACACAATTCTTCGTAATCAATCAAAAAGAGTCAAAAAGCCAATTTTATTTCCTAATGGACCCTTAGGTAGAAAGAATTTAATTTAAATGATATTTTAATAGAAACAAATATTCCCCCTCCCCCACCATCAAAGTCTGAAAAATTTTTTTAAAAGAATAAACCAAGAAAGGGTACCACTGACAATATTTAAAGAAATTCCTGTAAAATAAAAGCAAATGGGGGGCACTGGGTGGCTCAGTCGGTTAGACATCCAAGTCTTGGTCTCGGCTCAGGTCTTGATCTCAGGGTTGTGAGTTCAAGCCCTGCACTAGGCTCCATGATTAAATTAAAAAAAAAAAAAAAAAGGCAAAAGGGATTAGTGAATAACCAGAGCAGATGGAACCCCATCCCCAGGACAGCAAAAGTAAGTACACTTCTTCTAAAAAGAGCCACAAGTGAAAATTTAAATAGGAGCCAATGTAACCAAAAGCAGACACTGGGCCAAGGAGCATTCACCAGTTTATTTCATTTAATAAATTGCATTCAAAACACCTGGACCAGAGATTCCACCCCCGCCAAGACATAAAAAGAACAACTGACAACAGTGGTTTTTGCTCCTAGGACAGTGGTTCTCAAACTTGAGTGCATCAGAATCACCTGGAGAAATTGTTAAAACACAAGTTTCTGGGATTCATCTTCCAAATTCCTTATTCAGAGTGTCTGGGATGGGGCCTGAGAATCTGTACTTCCACCAAATTTTCCAGTGATGCTGAAGATACTGGTCTGGGGACCACACTAGGAGAACCACTGTCTTAGAATAAAACCCAAATATCTTATCTTTTAAAAAGAGGTCAATGTAGGGATCACTTCTAATATGGGTGTTTGAACCTGTCAGCAAAATTGCTCAGAGCTTGGAGTAATACAGTTGATGAAGGAAAGGTGAATAAAGGTAAATAAAGGAAAACTGTTCCTACTCAGGAATAATATACATTAAATCACTTGAACCACACTTCCAGTAAGTCTGTCTCACTTTACTTTGGCAAATGTGGGTACCATTGTGAATGTGCCAGCCTGATCTCTGGTCCGAAATGCTAGGAAACTCTGCCCATCAATACTCCACGCACACTTAGACAGAATCAAGTCAGCCATCGCTTTCAAAATGTTTACTGATAAAAAAATCTATATAACAAAGGGGGGAAACTGACTTATACTAACCAATATAATCCTTTACCCATAGATCTGAAAGGACAACTAATGATAGCCAGACATATGAGGAAAATAGCATCAAAGAAAAGAATCAAGATCAATAAAAAGATCCAAAAAACAAAACAAAACAAAAAGGATAAAGAAATAGGAGAGAGGAAAACTGAGACAAAGAAGTGATTCAGGGATAAAGACAAATTTTAAAAATTGAATATCCTCTCCTTCCCCATATGGCCACCAAGAACACTAAAAAAAAAAAAAAAAAAAAAAAAAAAAAACCCAGAATGTAGAGGCGACAAGGCTCCTTTCTTGCACAACCACACACAGCCCACCAGGGAAGGCAGCCCTCCTGGGAAGCCTTTTAGGACCTGGGGCTGCCCAGCCACCGAAAACAGACAGCCAGACCTGGCACCCCAGTCAGCAGTGGTCATGAACCCAGGACAAGCCAGAAAAAAATATTTCATATCCTTATAGCATTTTTTAAAATATGGCATCCATAAAAAAGCACATTCTAATATATAAAAGAAAACCAAAGGACAAAAATGAGGTTTTTTTATATTAAAATTATGATGGCTCCAGAAATATTTTAAAAATCTATGGATATGGTAAAAAAAAAAAAAAATCTATGGATATGGTGAATAATAAGGTGATGGCGGAAACGATCTACAAAATGAAGTTGAGGAAATCTCCAAGAACACAGAGGAAAAAGGAAGATGGAAATTAAGAGGAAAAGAGTTAAGAGAATTGAAAGATAGACTGAGGATATCCAACAAGCATTTAAAATGAGTTCCAGGTTGGGGCGCCCGGGTGGCTTAGTAGGTTAAGTGTCTCACTTAGGCTCAGGTCATGGTCTCGGGTGTCCTGGGATCCAGCTGAGCGGGGAGACTGCTTCCCCAGTCCCTCTGCCCCTCCCCTCACTCATCCTCTCTGTCTCTCTCTCTCAAATGAATAAATAAAATCTTTTTTAATCATTTTTTTAAGGATTTTATTTATTCATTTGAGAGAGAGAGACACAGCGAGAAAACACAAGCAGGGGGAGCAGGAGAGGGAGAAGCAGGCTTACTGCTGAGCAGGGAGCCCAATGCGGGGCTCAATCCCAGGACCCTGGGATCAAGATCTGAGCCAGAGGCGTATGTTTAACGACTAAGCTACCCAGGCGCCCCATAATGAATAAAATCTTAAAAAAAAAAAAAAAAAAAAAAAAAAAAAATATATATATATATATATATATATATATATATATAATATAATGAGTTCCAGTGGGCACCTGACTGCCTCAACCAGTGGAGTGTGTGGCTCTTGATCCTAGGGTTCTAAGTTCAAGCCCCACACTAGATGGAGAGATTACTTAAATAAATAAATTTTTTAAAAAGGAAATAAATAAAATGAGTTCCAGAATGAAAGAATAGAGGCAATGAAACAAGAACAGAAGGAAACCGCTGAACTTTTTAAAACAACACTTTATCTTGAAAGATGTCACCAAGTATTACTTAAAGCAGGAAAAGTAGACACAGCGTCTTGAAATTTCAGAAAGCCAATATGAAAGAGAAGAAACAATATAAAAAGAAAGAAAAAGTTATCAAAAGAAATAAGATCCAGATCAATACATACAGAGGTCTTGTGTCCAAATCAATATGTACAGAGGTCTTGTGTCCTTTTATATCCTGACTAGAAGCATAATTTTTCATGTATTTAAGAAGTTTTAAAGATCAAAACCCATACTTAATGTCATAAATAGATGAATTCTCCTCAAACTGATCTATAGAGTCAATGCAGTTTCCATTCAAAACCCAGCTGTTTGTTGAGTGAGAGTGTGAGAGTATATGTGTCTGTGTCTCTGGAATTTAAAATTTTGATGATTGGGGGGTTGTGAGTTCCAGCCCTACATTGGGTGTAGAGATTACTTCAAAATAAATAAATAAATGAATAAATAAAATTCTGCTACTAAAATGTATTTATTAATATAACAATATAATAATGTGATATTAATATTAGTATATAATTATATAATGTTAATAACTATTATTCACATATTGTTATTTACAATAAATATTGATGTGATATACTGGTATAATATCAATAGTATTACATAATATTAATATATAATTATATAATGTTAATAAGTAAGATTAACATATTAAAGATAAAGAGAGGAAAAAATAAAATATAAAGATAAAGAAAGGAAAAATTAATAGACACAGACATTGTTAAAATGTCTATGTTGCCCAGAGCAATCTATACCTTCAACGCCATCCTGATCAAAATTCCAATGACATTTTTCAAAGTGCTGGAACAATCCTAAAATTTGTATGGAATCAGAAAAGACCCCAAATCACCAAGGAAATGTTGAAAAAGAAAAACAAAGCTGGGGGCATCACGTTTACTGATTTCAAGCTATATTACAAAGCTATGATCACCAAGACAGCATGGTCCTGGCACAAAAACAGACATACAGGCCAATGGAACAGAATAGAGAGCCCAGATATGGACCCTCAGTTCTCTGGTGAAATAATCTTCGACAAAGCAGGAAAAAATATGCAATGGAAAAAAGACAGTCTCTTGAGGCACCTGGGTGGCTCAGCCATTGGGCATCTGCCTTCGGCTCAGGTCGTGATCCCAGGGTCCTGGGATCAAGCCCCACATCAGGCTCCCTGCTCCGCAGGGAGCCTGCTTTTCCCTCTCCCACTCCCCCTGCTTGTGTTCCCTCTCTTGCTCTGTCTCTCTCTGTCAAATAAATAAATAAAATAAAATAAAATAAAATAAAATAAAATAAAATAAAATAAAATAAAAAAGACAGTCTCTTCAATAAATGCTGCTGGGAAAATTGGGCAGCCACATGCAGAAGAATGAAACTAGACCATTCTCTAACACCATACACAAAGATGAACTCAGAATGGATGAAAGTCCTCAATGTGAGACAGGAATCCATCAAAATCCTAGACAAGAACATAGGCAGTAACTTCTTCGACATCGGCCACAGCAATTTCTTTCAAGATACAACTCCAAAGGCAAGTGAAACAAAAGCAAAAATGAACTTTTGGGACTTTATCAAGATAAAAAGCTTCTGCACAGCAAAGGAAACAGTCCACAAAACAAAGAGGCATCCCACAGAATGGGAGAAGATATTTGCAAATGACACTACAGACAAAGGGCTGGTATCCAAGATCGATAAAGAACTTCTCAAACTCAAAACCCAAAAATCAAATAATCAAGTCAAAAAATGGGCAGAAGACATGAACAGACACTTCTCCAAAGAAGACATACAAATGGCTAACAGACAAATGAAAAAATGTTCATCATCATTAGCCATCAGGGAAATTCAAATCAAAACCACATTGAGATACCACTTTATACCAGTTAGAATGACAAAAATTGACAAGGCAAGAAACAACAAATGTTGGAGAGGTTGTGGAGAAAGGGGAACCCTCTTATACTCTTGGTGGGAATGCAAGTTGGTACAGCCACTTTGGAAAACAGTGTGGAGGTTCCTCAAAAAATTAAAAATAGAGCTACCCTATGACCCAGCAATTGCACTACTGGGTATTTACCCCAAAGATACAGATGTAATGAAAAGAAGAGCCATATGCACCCCAATGTTCATAGCAGCAATGTCCACAATAGCCAAACTGTGGAAAGAGCCGAGATGCCCTTCAACAGATGAATGGATAAAGAAGATGTGGTCCATATATACAATGGAATATTACTCAGCCATCAGAAAAGATGAATACCCAATTTTTGCATCAACATGGATGGGACTGGAGGAGATTATGCTGAGTGAAATAAGTCAAGCAGAGAAAGTCAATTATCATATGGTTTCACTTATTTGTGGAACATAAGGAATAGCATGAAGGACATTAGGGAAGAAAGGGAAAAATGAAGTGGGGGAAATCGGAGGGGGAGATGAACCATGAGAGACTATGGACTCCGAGAAACTGAGGGTTTTAGAGGGGAGGGGGGTGGGGGGATGGGTTAGCCCAGTGATGGGTATTAAGGAGGGCACATATTGCATGGAGCACTGGGTGTTACATGCAAACAATGAATCATGGGACACTACATCAAAAACTAATGATATACTGTATGGTGACTAATATAACATAGTAAAATAAAATAAAATTTAATAAATAAATAAATAAATTCTGCTACTAAAATGTATTTATTAATATAACAATTAATATTATATAATAATATTGTGATATTAATATTAGTATATAATTATATAATGTTAATGACTATTCACATATTGTTATTTACAATAAATATTGATGTGATATATTGGTATAATATCAATAGTACTATATAATATTAAAATATAATTATATAATGTTAAGAAGTAAGATTAACATATTAAAGATAAAGAGAGAAAAAAATAAAAAAATAAAGGAAAAATCAATAGGTCAATGGAACACACTAGAGACCCCAAAAATAAGGACCAGGCAAATCCAAACACTTGTTATTTTATAAAGGAAGAATAGCAGAGGAGTAAGAAAAAGAGGATCTCTTCAATAAATGGTGCTGGAATAAATGCATGTCCCTAGGGGGAAAAATGACATTGAATCTAATGCACACCAGATAGAGAAATCAGTTCCAGTAGAAGAAAATCAGTTCCATTATAGAATATATATTTTTTAAAGATTTTATTTATTTGACAGAGAGAGACACAGCGAGAGAGGGAACACAAGCAGGGGGAGTGGGAGAGGGAGAGGCAGGCTTCCCGTGGAGCAGGGAGCCTGATGCGGGGCTCGATCCCAGGACCTGGAATCATGACCTGAGCCGAAGGCAGACGCTTAACAACTGAGCCACCCAAGCGCCCCTTTTATAGAATATTTTTATGCTCAAGTTAAGGAAAGGTACCTTGCAACACAAAAAGTACTTAATCATAAATTTGGGGAGGGGGTGGAAGGGAATTAGAGGAAGGTGAACAAAAGATTGCAGTTATAAGATAAATAAATAGTAGGGGTATCATGTACAACATGATGATTATAGTTAACACATTGCTATATGATATATAAGAGAGATGCTGAGAAAGTAGATCCTAAGACTTCTCATCACAAAAAGAATTTCTTTTCTTTTCTTTTTATTGTATCTACATAAGTTCATGGATGTTAACTAAACCTATTGTAGTAATCATTTCACAATATATGTAAATCAAACCATCATGTTGTACACCCCTTAAACCTAAAAAAAAAAAAAAAAATTGGCCTAACTCAAGCACCAAAATGCCATTAAATTTAGAATTATATTAAAAAGCCCCTTAAAAACTTGTGAGAAAATTAGGTAAAAAAAGTACTAATCATAAAATAAAGACTCATAAATTGGATATCAAAATTAAGAATTTCTATTCATTAGAAGATACCATAAGGAAATTGGGACAATGGAAGAATACATGTGCATCTTATATTACATAAAGGAAGAGTCTACATAAAATATACACAACTCAGGGCACCTGGGTGGCTCAGTCGTTAAGCGTCTGCCTTCAGCTCAGGTCATGATCCCAGGGTCCTGGGATCGAGCCCTGGCTTCGGGCTCCCTGTTCTGCGGGAGGCCTGCTTCTCCCTCTCCACACCCCCTGCTTGTGTTCCCTCTCTCGCAGTGTCTCTCTCTGTCAGATAAATAAATAAAATCTTTAAAAAAAATAAATATATATATATATACACAACTCGGGGCGCCTGGGTGGCTCAGTCGGTTAAGCGGCTGCCTTTGGCTCAGGTCATGATCCCAGCGTCCTGGGATGGAGTCTGGCGTCGGGCTCCCTGCTCAGCAGGGAGTCTGCTTCTCCCTCTCCCTCTGCCTGCCTCTCTGCCTACTTGTGCTCTCTCTCTCTCTGTCAAATAAATAAAATCTTTAAAATATATATATATATATATACACAACTCCTACAAATCAATATGAAAGCTCATGAACAAGCATTTCACAGAAGAGGAAGCATAAGTTTTTAGTAAACAGAAGAAAAGATTCTTAACTCCATTAGGAAGCAGGGAAATGTAAATTAAGACCACAATGAGATACTATTTTAAACACTCAAAACAAGCAAAAATTAAGAAGTCTGACAGCTCCACATGTTGGCAAAGATGCAGATGAATAGGAACTTTGATCTACTGCAATGGAAATATAAAATTAAAAATCCGTTTTAGAAAAAAATTGGTATTAACATTTTTTTTAAGTTTTATTTATTTAACTAAGCTCTACACCCAACGTGGGGCTCAAATTAACAACCCAGAGATCAAGAGTCGCATGCCCTTCTGACTGAGCCTGTCAGTCACCCTCAGTTTGGAATTATCTTTTAAAATTGAAAATTTGTGGGGTGACTGCCAGGCTTAGTAGAGCATGAGACTCTTGATCTGGGGGTTGTGAGCTCAAGCCCCACGATGGTTATAGAGATTGCTTAAAAATAAAATCTTTTAGGGGTGCCTGGGTGGCTCAGTCGTTAAGCGTCTGCCTTTGGCTCAGGTCATGACCCCAGGGTCCTGGGATCCAGCCCCGCATCAGACTCCCTGCTCCACAGGAAGCCTCCTTCTCCCTCTCCCACTCCCCCTGCTTGTGTTCCCTCTCTCGCTGTGTCTCTCTCTGTCAAATAAATAAAATCTTTAAAAAAATAAAATAAAATAAAATCTTTTTTAAAAAATTTGAAAATTTGCTCACCCTTAAACACTCTACTCAGCAAACACAAAACTGCACATGGAACATTCATCAAAATAGGCTACATTATGGATCAAAAACTAATACTCCATTTTTTTTTTAAGATTTTATTTATTTATTTGACAGAGAGAGACAAAGCGAGAGAGGGAACACAGCAGGGGGAGTGGTACAGGGAAAAGCAGGCTTCCCGCCGAGCCGGGAGCTCAATGTGGGGCTTGATCCCAGGACCCTGGGATCATGACCTGAGCCGAAGGCAGCCGCTTAACCGACTGAGCCACCCAGGCGCCCCTCCTCCATTTTTTTTTTAAATTGAGATCATTTATAGTATATTTTCTGACTGAAAAGTTACTAAAGTAGAACTAATAACAAAAAAAATCAGGGAAACCCTCAAACATTTGGATATTGCAACAAATTTCTGAATAACTCATAAAACAAAAACACATCTATCGAAATTTGTGGGATGCAGCTAAAGCAGTGTTTAGAATGAAATTTATAGCATTGAACGACTATAATTAGAAGAAAAGTCTTAAACCAACAATGTAAACTTCACCTTAAGACAAGAAAAAAAAAATTAAATTCAATGTAGGCAGAGGAAGAAAATAAAGAAAATACAAATGTCAATGGAAACAGAAAAACAATACAAAGAATCAACAAAACCAAAAACCAGTTATTTGAAAAGGTCAATAAACCTGACTTTTAAAGACATAAATGAAGGGCGCCTGCGTGGCTCAGTCAGTTAAGCATCTGCCTTCGGCTCAGGTTGTGATCTCAGGGTCCTGGGATAGAGCCCCGCATCGGGCTCCCTGCTCAGCGGAGAGCCTGTTTCTCCCTCTCCCTCTATTGCTCCCCCTGCTTGTGTGCTCTCTCTCTGTCAAATAAATAAATAAAATGTTTTGTTTTGTTTTTAAAGATTTATTTATTTATTTGAGAGAGCGAGAATGAGAGAGAGTACATGAGAGGGGGGAGGGTCAGAGGGAGAAGCAGACTCCCTGCTGCTGAGCAGGGAGCCCGATGCGGGACTCGATCCCGGGACTCCAGGATCATGACCCGAGCCGAAGGCAGTTGCTTAACCAACTGAGCTACCCAGGTGCCCAATAAATAAAATGTTTTTAAAAAAAAATTTTTTAGGCGCTCAGTGGGCGCCTGGGTGTGCGCACAAGAAGATGGCTAGCAGGTGCCAAAGTCTGTGCTCTTCGTGTGTCTGGGTAACATCTGTCGGTCACCCATTGCAGAAGCAGTTCTCAGAAAACTTGTAACTGAGCAAAAGCTCTCAGATCATTGGAGGATAGAAAGTGCAGCGACATCCACGTATGAAATAGGAAACCCTCCTGATATGGAGGGCAGAGTTGCATGAAGAAGCATGATATCCCGGGGCACCTGGGCGGCTCAGTCGTTAAGCTTCTGCCTTCGGCTCAGGTCATGGTCCCAGGGTCATGGGATCGAGCCCCGCATCGGGCTCCCTGCTCGGAGGGAAGCCTGCTTCTCCTTATCCCACTCGCCCTGCTTGTGTTCCCTCTCTTGCTGTGTCTCTGTCTGTCAAATAAATAAAATCTTTAAAAAAAAAAAAAAGAAGCATGATATCCCCATGAATCACACTGCCCAGCAGGTTACCAAGGAAAACTTTGCCACATTTGATTATATACTATGTATGGATGAAAGCAATCTGAGAGACTTGAATAGAAAAAGTAATCAAATTAAAAACTGCAAAGCTAAAATTGAACTACTTGGGAGCTATGATCCACAAAATCAACTCATTATTGAAGACCCCTATTATGGGAATGAGTCCGACTTTGAGACTGTCTACCAGCAGTGTGTGAGCTGCTGCAGGGCCTTCCTGGAGAAGGCCCACTAATGCCACGCCCGTTCTCCCCACAGCCCCCCGCTGGGCCCCGCAGGCTCTGCTCTAAGGCCGCAACTGTTTCTTCAGTTGACGCTCGGTTTCTTACCTTAAATAATTGTAGATGGAAATCAGTTATTGTATCTGACAGACAAATATATAAAAATGTTTCATCCAGACCAAAAAAAAAAGTTTTTTTAAAGACATAAATGAAAGGAAACAAAACCTTAAATATATAAAAAAAAAAAATCATCAGTAGCATCCTTCCTCTCCTTTCATATAAAAAAAATCAGCTTCCCAGTCCTAGAGGTCTCTCCATCTTTGTGCTCACCCCTCCACCCAAGAAAAAAAGCAATAGGAACACCCCTATTGCATACCCAGGCTAGCCTCCACATCCTTTAGTGGCTAATTGTTTAATAGTCAAATCTATAGAAAAGTATACCTTTACACCATCAATCCCTCAAGACTTCCCCTTAGCACAGTGACTCTGAATTCAAGGTAAGAATGTTGTTAAGAGTAGAATTTCTGGATAAGACAGAAATGAAGTGATGACTATGATGTTTATTAAATATTTTAATTTTTTTCTTTCTTTTTTTTTTAAGATTTTATTTATTTATTTGACAGAAAGAGAATACAAGCAGGCGGAGTAGCAGGGAGAAAGAGAAGCAGGCTCCTGCTGAGCAGAGCCGGATGCAGGGCTCAATCCCAGGACACTGGGAACACGATCCCAGCTGAAGGCAGATGCTTAACCAACTGAGCCACCCAGGCGCCCCTAAATATTTTAATTAAAAAAAATTTTTTTAGGGCGCCTGGGTGGCTCAGTTGGTTAAGCCACTGCCTTCGGCTTGGGTCATGATCCCGGAGTCCTGGGATCGAGTCCCGCATCGGGCTCCCTGCTAGGCGGGGAGTCTGCTTCTCCCTCTGACCCTCCCCCTTCTCATGCTCTATCTCATTCTCTCTCTCAAATGAATAAATAAAATCTTAAAAAAAATTTTTTTTAATTTAATTTATTATGTTATGTTAGTCCCCATACAGTATATCATTAGTTTTTGATGTAGTTTTCCATGATTCATTGTTTTCGTATAACACCCAGTGCTCCATGCAATACATGCCCTCCTTAATACCCATCACCAGGCTAACCCATCCCCCCTCCCCCCTCCCCTCTAGAACCCTCAGTTTGTTTCTCAGAGTCCAGTCTCTCATGGTTCATCTCCCCGTCCCATTTCCCCCCTTCATTTTTCCCTTCCTTCTCCTAATGTCCTCCATGCTATTCCTTATGTTCCACAAATAAGTGAAACCATATGATAATTGACTTTTTTAAAAAAAAATTTTTAAGTAGGCTCCACACCCAGCGTGCAGTCCAATGCAGGGTTTGAACTCTCAACTCTGAGATCAAGACCTGAGCTGAGATAGAGAGTCGGAAGCTGAACCGACTGAGCCACCAGGAGCCCCATAAATATTTATGATTTTATTTATTTATTTGAGAGAGAGAGAGAGTGACAGAGAGCATGAACAGGAAGGAGAGGGAGAAGCAGGCTCCCCGCCAAGCAAGGAGCCTGATTTGGGACTCCATCCCAGGACCCTGGGATCACGACCTGAGCTGAAGGCAGACGCTTAACGGACTGAGCCACCCAGGCAACCCCCATAAATATTTTCGATTATTAATCTATGACAGATGCAAAAGTATAGGGATAGGAATATTACAAACATTCATGTTATACAGGAACAACCCACAGACCACCTGGAGCAGGATTAGCACCAGGCAAAATTATAAAATCAGTGAAATCTTTCATGGGTATTACTACTCACAATACTTCCATGCATTTCTCACCTCTTCCCATTAAAACCTGCTCTTCTCAGGAAAAAATCAGAGGTGTACAGAACTGAGAACAACTTAAAAGTGCTACCTCACTCACAGAAGGAGAAATGAGGAAGGGAAACATTTGCTGGACCAGGCACCTTACATATATTATTCCTTTTTTTTGTATATTATCCCATGTAATCCTCACAAAAGCCATGTGTCTCCATTTCACAGAGGGGAAAACTGAGGCCCAGAGAGATGAAATGATTTGTCCAAAATCACAGGCATGCAATTAAAAAATAGCAGAATTAGAATTTCTACTCAAGCTTGCCAAGTTCCAAAGCTCATGTTCTTTCTGTCACAACACACCACCTCTCCAAGGTGGTGGAGTTTGTATTGCAATAGGGATGAGAGCCATAAATTAAAAGAACCAACCTAGAGATAAAATGTCATAGAACTACACACACACACACACACACACACACGTAAAAACTAGCAAAATTTGAATAAGGCTTGGAGTCCAGTTAACAGTATTATAGCAATGCCACGTTCCTGGTTTTGATATTGTACTATACTTTATGTAAGCTATTAACTTCAGAGAAAGAGTGAAGGGTACATGGGACTCTACTACTTTTATAATTTCCTGTGGTCTAGAGTTATTTAAAAATAAAAGGTTAAAAAAAATCTCAGTAGAAATAAATAAAATTAAAGCAAGAATAAGCCTCTACTGCTGCTGATGAGAAGCCAGTCTCCCTAATCCCTATAAACTCACACACACCATAAGGATGGTCAACTCTGCTCCCACGTAAGGTCAGCCTTGGCTGCCAGGAATCCACTGTGGTTATACCAAATGGACCATTATATAGAAAACAGGGGCCTACATTTCTCCCCTAGCATTGATGCAGAGTTGACAGGAAGCTCCAACTCTAACCAAATTCCTTCCTACTGAACACGACATATGTCACATAGGGACATCCTACCACAACCATCCTCATCCCTGTATCTTGCTAGGTGTGTCCATCACTATCCGTGAAGCCCATATGTATACAGGAGCAAATAAAGATGGATGAGTTTTACTGAATTCTTGTTATACATAGTGCTATGTTCTAGGAGGAGAATTGGCCATGGAATCAGAAAGCCCCATGCTATAGGGGCGCCTGGGTGGCTCAGTCGTTAGGCGTCTGCCTTTGGCTCGGGTCATGATCTCAGGGGCCTGGGATCAAGCCCCGCATCGGGCTCCTTGCTCAGCAGGAAGCCTGCTTCTCCCTCTCCCACTCCCCCTGCTTGTGTTCCTGCTCTCACTGTGTCTCTCTCTGTCAAATAAATAAATAAAATCTTTAAAAAAAAAAAAAAAGAAAGAAAAGAAAGCCCAATGCTATAACTTCATGGCTTCGTGACCTTAAGCATTTTCACGCAGCTTGACCTCAATTTTCTCTTCTATAAAATAGGGACACAAGTTTACATAATCACATGAGACAGTGGCTCAATCACAGTTAAATTTGACAGGACTCGCCCTCCTATAATTAAACACTGAGGGTTGATTTAAACAGAACATTTACTGTCCTGGGTACTGCACCCCGTATGTGCAACTAGCAAGTGACAACTCAAAAGGCTTAGGAGGTTATTTCCCCAGTGCACATTCACAAATCTCCATGCACAAACGCATTCAGGTATCCTCCATGGTCTGGATTTGCATGTGGATGTATTTTAGCTCCCCGCCCAAGCTCTGTGTGACAAAATTAATCCTTGGAGCTGCTGAATTATAAGGCTGGAGGTTTCCATTGGAGGTCCCAGTGTTAGTCACAGCTCTGGATTTATGAACTCATAAAACATTAACTGCATTTCTCTGTGATTTGCGTCTGATTCTGTTTTTCATACATGATGCATAAGTGAAGTATGTTATCCCCAGATGACATCCGTGCCCTGATAAACCTATAAAATTGCTCTTGTGTTTAACCATCTTCACACCCTAGAGATATAAAAACTGAATGATATGAAGGAGAATAGGAAATCTATAGATTTCATAACAGTACTGGTTTCACTGTCCTAGGCTATGGAAGGAAGACTATAAGCAGGCCAAAGCCTGATGTTAGCTAACTGAGCTTTATCAAGAGAAGTTCAGGTAGGATGTTCAGGCTTTCTTAATGTTCTCCAAGTCACCTTTATTTTCTATTCTTATTTTTCTACATTTCCTTGAGGAAATGTATACATTGTTTTGAGAAAAATTGCTATCAGCATTCGCTGTACTGAAGGTTAACCATCTCTCAGGCCAGGACCATGGTAGCAGGTGGGTCGTACTAAATTTCACAAAGCCTTGTCTTGAGAAACACCATGTAACTGATGGGCAAGACTAAATCCCCAATGGAACAAAGGGGTGATTCCTCATGTTTGTACGTTTGCCATCAAATTAAAAAATGGCAAAAAAGACAAAAATGAATCAAGCACTAGGGCCTCTGCAGCTTGGTACAAAGCCAGACTTGGGCTACAGAATCCCCAAGGTCAAAAAAGAACCACTAGCATAAAGAATTTCCCAAGAGCCCAGGAGGGGAAAAGGGAAGAGGATAAGGGAGCAGACGGAAGAAGAAGGACCTAACAGAAGGGAAGAAGAGATCTTCAGATGCCCCAGGAAAAGTGAAGTAATTGCCAGTTGAAGGGCCAGCAGCTGAGCAGCATAGGAATTCAAAAGGACAGAAAAACTTTGGCCAGCTCCTTGCCATATACTTTACCATTCAAACCGGAAGAACCTGGGGAATAAAAAAAAGATGTTCTTAATAATTATACCAGAACCATAGGTGTATATTGAGTTTATCCCTGGCAGACTGTGATGTATGGTCAACCTTTCTATACGCTCCTCTCTGATAAGGTTAATACCTACCTGCCTCCTTATACTCATCCTACTCTGTGAAGCAGAAGCCTGCTCTCATGTACCTCAGTTATCCTAAGAGCAATAGCCAACTTCTTTGCCACAAAGAAACTCCTGCCTGTGTGGCATATGCCACACTCAGGACCCCATGCTGATTAGGTCAAGATCCCAGCCCCACCACATAACAAGCTTAGAGTAAAATCGCCAGGCCTCACCACCACATTCTCCTAGGTCATTCTGATTCAAGGCCCTCAGGTCTCAGCCTGCGGATCAATCCAGTGAGTTCCTTGCTCACATGCGTGCTTCTATAAAGAACACGGGGTTGGAGGAGGCACTGACAGAGCCCCAATAAAGGGTTGGAAATGGGGGCAGGGGAAGAACACAAGGGGCACCTGGCTGGCACAGTCGCAAGAGCATGTGACTCTTGATCTCGGGGTCGTAGGTTCGAGCCCCAAGTTGGGTGTAGAGGTTATTAAAAATAAATAAACTTAAAAAAAAGATGCTCTAAAAATATAAATAAAAATAAAATAACAAAATAAAATGAACACAGTGCAGATGAGAGCTAAGGACAAGTGGATTCCCTGTTGGCTCCATTTCTCTCTACCCCACAACCAATGAGCCCCACTTGGCCAGTCACCATTCTGTCCCTACACTCTGAACAAAACCTCTGGGAAAGGAGTGAACTAACAGAAACCCATTTACCTTCGGAACTTGTACACATCTGTCAGTTACTTTTAAGCCCATCTTATTTGTATCAAGGTGTCTGAATTACCATCTATCTACTGAAGAGTAAATGGGACATTAGGGTACCATCCATGACTAAGACTAAACCTCATAGTCCAGGAATAGTTAACAGACACTGCCTCTCCCCGGATCATTAGAAGGACCCTAGAGCCCAGTCCTCCAGGGCCTGTCATCTTCTCTTGCCACAGCTCTTTGCTTATTCTTCTTAAAGGCAATTTTCATCCCCTCCATTTCCCTAAACTTCCAATATAGGCTGTTCTGATCTGTCCCTTAGACTCAAGGGCTCCAACTATCATTTTGCTTTGGACTCTGGTTATCAAGACACTGCTATTTCTTTTACTGTGGCTTCCTGGCACTACTCCTGTGGAATGTTCATGTGCCTGAATCCTTTTTCACTTAGTTCCTTTCCAAGAGACCCTGTGGTCCTTTATATCAACTGACTCCTGGCAAATCTTATAGTCCTTCCAGATGTGCCCAAACATGTCCAGTTAGTAGGGTAATATTACCTTAGACTCCAACTGGGACCATTAGCTACACTTACAATAACTCTATGAATAAGAAAAAAAAAAAAAAAACCTCTATGAATAAGGAAGGTCAAGTCGTATCTCCATTTTACAGTTGAGCTAACTGAGACTGAGAGGGTAAGCATGTTAAATATAGAGGCAGAACCATAGTCTAAGAGCCCTTCATACTCACCAACAGAGAAACCAACAACAACAACAAAAACAGTAAATTTCATGAAAGGAACAAAAATGCCGGGGTTCAGAAAGAGTCACGTTAAGGTGTGCCACTTTGGCCTACAGAGTATTTTCAGCTGAAAACAATCAAGACCTAAAAGACTCAGGAAGAAACCGTGACCTCCCCCCAGTTGCCTGTAAAGAATCTCGATGGAGGACCTGCTCCAGGAAGAGGGCAATCACCATAAATTATACCTATGAACTAGGGGTTGGAGAGAGGGAGGCACCTAAGAAAACCTGTCTGTTAAAATTCTTCTCTTCTGTCCCATGGTTTCTGTGTGGTCTGGCAATCATTTATTTACCAAATATTTCCAATTATTCATCTTCCTGTGAATGGCTTTCCTTCCCTTTGAAGCCCAGGCCCCTGTCCCCTTCTCCTTAGTTCAGGATGACACACCCAGACTTAGGAATCTCATGTTTATGTGGATTTCCGGTAGCTATAAAATTAAATCTTCTGTAGTGGGGCCTTGTCTCTTGTTAAATACTTCAACCAAAGACGTGGCAGGGTTTGTCAGACTGTATACCTTCCTTTAGCTTCAAACAACTCCCACTGAAGTCCAGCAATGCATTTCATGATTGAAAATGAACCTAGGGCGCCTGGGTGGCTCAGTTGGTTAAGCAACTGCCTTCGGCTCAGGTCATGATTCTGGAGTCCTGGGATCGAGTCCCACATCGGGCTCCCTGCTCAGCGAGGAGCCTGCTTCTCCCTCTGACCCTCCCCCCTCTCATGTACTCTCCCTCATTCTCGCTCTCTCAAATGAATAAATAAATCTTAAAAAAAAAAAAAAAGAAAGAAAATGAACCTAGAAGTGCAGCATTTAAAAGGGTCCATTAGAAACATAGCAGAGCTTGAAACCTCCAGAGTAAGGAAGGGAAGGAATATACACATTCATCTTCATAACAGTCAAAGCCTCACAGCCCAAAGCTTAGAAAAACCGGGATAAAATGGCAACGATTATCAGTCCTGTGTTGAGGTTATCAAAGCACAACCTTTCCCAAAGTAAGCACTGGAAATCCCAGTCTCCACCAGTCTGTGCCCATGGAAACCATTCTGCCTGCAGAAATTGTCCCCACTAGAGAATAAGCTAACACAGCTCCAAGTTGCTCCTCTAAGCAGTGTGAGGTCAAAATCACTGACCTCGAGCCTAGTGACTCACTAGTGACCCATGATTTGAACATTTGCTTCCCATAATCACTCCCTTATCCCCCAAGAAAGGAAAAAATTCAACTCTGGGCCCTCAAAGCAAGTCAAAAGATGGGTCAGTCTATCCGAACAAACAAGATGTGATTCACTGGCTGATTTGTCCTCCCCAAATGGCAGAGGGGAAAAATTTATTGCTTGTCTCAAGCATCCTAAATCTGACCTGCAACGCAAGCAGATTTAAAGTAATCTTAGCCTGGTGCTAAGGAGTTTTTGGCCCAATTCCAAAGCCACTTCCATTATTTGCATTTTACACACACACACACACACACAGACAAGTGTCTTTGCCATACCAAGGTCATTCAATATCCAGATCATTAAATTAAATTCTCTCTAAAATGAAGCCCCATTATCAAGACTAATTAAATAATGACTAAATACACGGAGCAGTGCCTGTGCTTTAGGAATGCTTATTCACTGTTCTGGTGCTCCTTAGCAAAAAGCTGGCTGTCAATAAGGAAAAGTTATTTGCATCTTTGGGTTAAAATAAAACCCTTCCTGGGGCGCCTGGGTGGCTCAGTCGTTAAGCGTCTGCCTTCGGCTCAGGTCATAATTCCAGGGTCCTGGGATCGAGCCCCCGCATCAGGCTCCCTGCTCTGTGGGAAGCCTGCTTCTCCCTCTCGCACTCCCCCTGCTTGTGTTCCTTCTCTTGCTGTGTCTCTCTCTGTCAAATAAATAAAATCTTTAAAAAAATAAATAAATAAATAAATAAATAAAATAAAATAAAACCCTTCCTCTCCTCCCTCAACCCCACTGTCACTTACATGCCCACCCAGTACCACCATAAACTCGGTTTCTGGACAAGTCTGGAAAAGAGTTAGACTTTAAGGTCTAGGGTTTGGTTTTTTGTAGTCATTGGCATGGGCGCTTTAAAATGCTTGTCTCTCATTTTCCAGCACTCTCTCACACAGCCGAAGTCAGCTCCCATTACAATTCCACAGGCTGCATCACTATGCATGGCCGAGAGCACTTTAGGGAAAAGGGTGGAATGTAGACAGTTCCATCCGAGCGCACACTATCAAACAGAGCGGGCGGTGTGGGCGGGTGATGTACAACCTTGGCAGTGACATCACTGTTTAAGGCGGAAACTTCTCCCACAAAATATGGAAAGAAAGGAGAAAGAAGACCAGGAATTCCATTCAATATCTCAGAACGCCGGGGCAGGTTGAATTCTCCCTGCTGGCGTGGCCCTGCTAGTGTCAGATTCTGACTCGATAAAAGTAACTCCCTTTGAGTTTTTGAAGTCCAGGAAGGAGGCTTCTTTGTCTACCTGACACAAATACACGTAGGACTAGACCATTCTCCTCCTGTGACTTGATGCTCTTAATACTGTATGGCTATCTTACACACAGGTGGACCCCAACATATTGCCAACTACGAAGAATGCCAACAGTGCCTTCTATTGTCCAGGTTTTCAATGGCTCCAGGAGAAATGAGAGGAACAGGACAAAAAACAAAAACTCAGTCTCAGCCACCAACTCTCTGCTACCCTAAGATCCATGCAATTTGAATCCTTTACTATTTTATAAGTCACTATTACCCAGATAATGCCCCATAAATAACATCCACTCCTACCTCTGTGCCTTAATTCATTCTGATTCATAAGTCTTCTTTTCAAAAGTCCATCTTGCTCCTGGATTTAGTTCATCTCACCTTCCCTGTGAAGTCTTCTTTTCCATTCCAAACTTCCAGGGTAATTTTTCAAACTTTAGCCAGCACAAAGTCCCCTGCAAGGCATGTTAAAAACAAAGGTTACTGGGTGCCACCCACAGACACACCGAGCCAGTAAATCTGGGGCCAGGGGCTGAAAATGTGTATTTCTGTCGAGTTCTCCAGTAATGCTGGTGGCTTGTGTTCGGTTTATCTAGCACTTGATTACATGTGGCCATTTATTGTGTTTTCCGTTGATTTATGAACATATTAGGTAAGACTTTATGCTGGAAAAAACCCAGAAAACCCAATGCAAACTGGCTTTAAACAAAAAGAGGATTTATTTTCTCACTTAACTAAATCATCCGGATGTATAGTTGATCGAGTAATTCAGTGAATACCTTCAAGGACTCAATTTCCTTACATCTTTCTGCTTTATCCTCCTCAGCGTCAACTTTATCCTAAAACTGGATTCCATCCTGGCGATAACATAGCTGCCAGCTACAATCAAGACCATATTTTTGTGACTAATATCCAGAGGGATACACAGAACTTCTTACCGCATTCCAAACAAGAGCACTAAAATTCACCCTGATCAGGTAGCCTGCAGCAAGTGACCTGTGACAGAGAGGGATGGACACCAGCAGGCAAATGTGAATATCGTTAGGAAGAGAATGGATCCCGGAATGCACCCGGCAAGTGCCTGCTACCAACAACCCAGCAATGGCATCAGCTACACCTCTTATATCATACATGGAGCACTCAATAAACACTGGAGGATTCACTGCCTTTTAAAAAACAAATTTCTCTCTGGGGCGCCTTAGTGGCTCAGTCGGTGAAGCGTCTGCCTTCAGCTCAGGTCATGATCCCGGGGTCCTGAGATAGAGCCCTGCATCGGGCTCCCTGTTCGGCAGGGAGTCTGCTTCTCCCTCTGCCCCTCACCCTACTCTCGTGCTCTCACTCTCGCTCTCTCTCAAATAAATAAATAAAATCTTTAAAAAAACCCACAAATTTCTATCAACTGATTTAGATATAGTCTCAGACTAGATAATCACTTGACTAAATTTTGTTCCTGATCAACCAACAGTTTGAACTTCATGCAGAAAAGGTTGGTAAGAGCCTTCTGTATTTTCCTTCTATACATCTAAGTAAGCAAGCATCAGTTCAGACTTTTCTGTTACAATGCAAAAAACTGTTCTTCCTGGCTTACCATGACAATATCTAACTCTCTTTAAAATGAATTTTTATCTGGCACCTGGGTGGTTCAGTCAGTGGTTAAGCATCTGCCTTCCGTTCAGGTCTTGATCCCAGGTCATGATCCCAGGGTCCTGGAATCGAGTCCTGCATCGGGTTCCCTGTTCAGCAGGGAGCCTGCTTCTCCCTCTCTTTCTACCCCTCCCCCTGTTCGTGCTCTCTCTCTCTCAAATAAATAAATCTTTTAAAAAATAATAAAATAGGGGTGCCTGGGTGGCTCAGTTGGTTAAGCGACTGCCTTCGGCTCAGGTCATGATCCTGGAGTTCCTGGATCGAGTCCCACATCGGGCTCCCTGCTCGGCAGGGAGCCTGCTTCTCCCTCTGACCCTCCGCCCTCTCATGTGCTCTCTCTGTCTCAAATAAATAAATAAAATCTTAAAAAAAAAAAAAAAAAAATCTGTGCCTGAAGCCTACACACTTTAAAAATAAATAAATAAATAAAAATAATAATAATAAAATAAAATGAATTTTTATCTTAAACATTCATAAAAAAAAATAGTTCTACTACTTCAACCAAAGGTCTAGGGTCTGACTATTAGGACAGCTCTTACTGCCACGCACTATTGTAACGTTTGAAAGCTCTATTTTAGGGGCACCTAGGTGGCTCTGTTGGTTAGTCATCTGACTCTTGATCTCAGCTCAGGTCCTTGATCTCAGGGTCATGAGTTTAAGCCCTGGGTTGGTTCCATGCTGGGCGTGGGGCCTACATTAAAAAAAAAAAAAAAAAAAAAAAGGCTCTATTTTATATATTGAACTAAGAATCAGTTACCTTATAACTTTTACTAAATGATCTGAATTCTATTAAGGGCTACACCAAATGAGTCTTAGGGCACTGCCCGTATCTTGGGACATATATTTGAATGTAGGTGTCTTACATGCTGAAAATAAACAAGACCATTTTTAATATGCTACTTCAAATAAAAACCAATTTAGGAAAACATGGTAAGCTATTGGATTAGTTTCCTAAGCTGCCATAACAAAATACCACAAACTCGGTGGCTTAAAACAACAGAAATTCATTCTCTCACAGTTCGGGAGGCTGGACATCCAAAATCAGGCCCACACTCCTTCTGAAGGCACTAGGGAAGACTCTTTCCTTGCCCCTTCCTAGCTTCTGGTGATTGCCAGGAATCCTTGGCATCCCTTGGCTGCATCACCCCATTCTCTGCCTGTATGATCATATGGCCTTTCCCCCTTGTGTTTCTCTTCTGTGACTCTATGTCAAAATCCCCCTCTCCTTTCCCTTATAAAGATAACAGTCACTGGATTTAAGGCCCACCCTAATGCACTAGGACCTCAACCTAACTGCATTATACCTATTAAGCCCCTATTCCTAATAAGGTCACACTCACAGACACCAGGAATCAGGACTTGATCTTTTTTTGTGGAAGCACGGTTCAACCCACTACAGCTGTGTAGAGCACCAATCTTTTCAAAAAATTATATAAGTCTGTGTGCTTAAAATACTTCACAGCTTTTTCTAAAGAAATTATATGAGGGGCACCTGGGTGGCTCAGTCGGGTAAGCAACCGACTCTTGATTTTGGCTCAGGTCATGATCTCAGAAACATGAGATCAAACCCCACATCAGGCTCCCTGCTCAGCACAGAGTCTGCTTGTCCCTCTCCCTCTGCTCCTCCCCCAGCTCATGCTCATGCTCTCTCATTCAAATAAATAATCTTAAAAAAAAAAAAGAAATTATGTGAGTAGAAAGTAAAATTAAGTCACATAAATATACCAAAAAACAAAAACAAACAAAGAAACAAAAAAAAGCAAAGGGGAAAACCCATTTTGCCAGTAAGAAATAGTTCAAATAGTAATGAACACTTATTGACTGTTTACTACATGTCACATCTGTATTGAGCCCTGTACATACATTAGCTCATGCATTCCTCACAAGAATCATATGTTAGATGTGGTAGACAGAACAGTATAATAATGCAATCTTCCTTCCCACCCAAAAGATGTCCACATCTGAATCCTCAAGACCTGTGAATATGTTATTTTGCAAGGCAAAGAGAAATGTGCAGAAGTGATTAAAATTATGGGCCTTAAAATGGGGAGATTATCCTGGATCATCTGAATAGGCAAGATCTAATCACACGAGCCCTTAAAAGTAGAAAACTTTTTGAACCTGGAGTAAGAGAGAAAAGAGGAAGACAAACGCACAAAGAATAATGTGGTGGAAAAAGAAGCAAGAAAGATTTGAAGAGTGAGAAAGAGTCAACCCATCATTGTTGGCTTTAAAGATGGAGGAAGGGAATCATGAAACAAACAATGCAGGTGCCCTCTATGAGCTGGGATTTGCCCTCAGGCAACAGCCAACAAGAAAACAGGGATCTTAGGCCAACAACTGCAGGGAAACTGAATTCTGCCAACAATCTGAAAAAGCAAGGAAATGGAACCTCCCCTAGAGCCTCCAGAAAGGAGCATAGCCTTGCTGAAAACTTGATTTTAGTCCAGTGAGAGCCTTGTCACACTTCTGACCTACAAAACTATATGATAATAAATTTGTGTTGTTTTAAGGCACTAAGTTAGTGGCAATTTGTTATGGCAGCAATAAAAACTAACACATCAGGAAAATAATAATAATGATATTATTATTATTATTACTACCACCATTTAAAGATAGAAAAGAAAATAAAAAGTCTCAGAAAGATTAAATAATATGCCTAAGTCACACAGGTAATAAGAGGAAGAGCAAGAATTAAAACATAAGTATGCCTGTCAGGGGCGCCTGGGTGGCAAAGTCAGTTGAGCATCTGACTCTTGGTTTCTGCTCAGGTCATGATCTCAGGGTCGTGAGATCAAGCCCCGTGTCAGGCTCCACGTGGAGCCTGCTTAAGATTCTCTCTCTCCCTCTCCCTCTGCCCTCCCCTACTCGTGCTCTCTCTCTCTAAAAAAAAATAAATCAGTCTTTAAAAAAACTAAGTATGCCTGTCAGCAGAGGCCACGCTTTTTATCACAATGCTATACTGCCCATCCCAAGAAATGGTAAGATCCCAAAGAAGTTAGTTAAAAGTAAAGGGAACAAAAATTATGTTAACCCTCTGCCTCATCTCACCAAATACCAAGAGCGATGCCAGTAAATTTAGGAAGGCAGGTTTTCTGGTCTTTGGCTTCAAAGCAGGGTTGATTTTTAGAAAAAATGTGATGTGAGCAAATGTGTATTTGTAAACCTTATTCTCTCCTCTTCTTTTTCCTCAGAACTCCTTCATCCCTCTAATATCTCACCAGCCTAAAATATCTTGACAAAGCAAGATGATCCTGAAAAATAATTTGGACAGACTTGCTCCCCTCTCCAAAACCTTAAAACCTTATAAAGCCACAGCAATTAAGATGGGATAGGAAAACAGACCAACATAATAGAATAAAGAATCCAGAAACATGGGGCACCTGGGTGGCTCAGTCGTTAAGCGTCTGCCTTCGGCTCAGGTCATGATCCCAGGGCCCTGGGATCAAGCCCCGCATCGGGCTCCCTGCTCTGCAGAGAGCCTGCTTCTCCCTCTCCCACTCCCCCTGCTCGTGTTCCCTCTCTCACTGTGTCTCTCTCTGTCAAATAAATAAATAAATAAATCTTAAAAAAAAAAAAAAAAGAATCCAGAAACAGACATATATATGAAAATCTGACATATGACAGAGTTAGCCATTGCAGATCAGAAGGAAAAGAATGTGTTATTTAACAAGTGGTTCTAGGATAATTGACTCTTAACTTTAAGACATGAAACTGTCAGTTATTTTACCAGCAAAATGGTTTTATTCAGGAATAGCAGAGAATTGCAATTCAGGACACACAAGCTAAGACAAAACCATAGGCAAGTCCAGAGAACAAAGGAGAGCAACAGTCTTTTTTTTTTCTTAATGTTGGTTTATTTTTTTTTAAATAATCTCTACCCCAACACGGGGCTTGAACTCATGACCCCAAGATCAAGAGCTACACACTTCACTGACCGAGCCAGCCAGGTGTCCCAAAGAAGAGCAACATTCTTTTACAGAGAAAAGGGGGGAGTTGGGGATGGCTCCAATGAACAAAAAGTCCACTGGGGTAAACTGGGAGTTTGAAGTATAATGGTCTTTCACTGGCTAAGTCGTGAGAGTTTCTCGTTGGCTGGGCTGTGGCCAGGCCAGGAGAAAATCTTCCATCCTCCTGCTGGAGTAGTAAAGAATGATACAGGATTCTTCCTGTCAGGAATGTAAGGTATATCTCTTCGCGCTGAGTCCCCAAAGGGCTGTAAAAAGTGTTACACTGTGGGATGCCTGGGTGGTTCAGTCAGTTACACATCTGCCTTCGGCTCAGGTCATGACCTCAGGGTCTTGGGATCGGGCCCCGCCTTGGGCTCCTTGCTCAGCGGGGAGACTGCTTCTCCCTCTGCCTCTGTCCCTCCCCTCTGCTCATGCTCTCTGTCTCTCTCTGACAAATAAATAAATAAAATCTTTAAAAAAAAAAAAGAAGTTACATTGTGAGAGCTCTGCCTCCTGGCCTCCCAACTCCATTTTATTTTTTATTTATTTACTTTTAAAGATTTTATTTATTTATTTGAGAGAGAGAGAATGAGCAGTGGGGAGGGAGAGCGGGAGAGAGAGAAGCAGACTCCCCACTGAGCAGGAAGCCCGATGCTGGGCTCCATCCCAGAACCCAGAGATCATGACCCAAGCCAAAGGCAGATGCTCAACCGACTGAGCCACCCAGGTGCCCCCCAACTCCATTTTCACTCAGTTTCACATGACTTTTTATATGGAGGAAAAAAAACATATCCTGACATTACAATATACAAAATCAATTGCAATTCAATTAAAGATGACTCCATTTGAAAGGCCAATAAAACATAAATTATAAGGGAAAATATCTTTTATGACCTTAAGTTAGGGAAAACATTTTAAGCATTTCAGAAAAGCACTAATCATAAAGAAAAAGACTGATAAGTCTAATAAATCAAAATTGAGAACTTCTGGGGCACCTGGCTGGCTTGGTCAGAAGAGCATATGACTCTTGATCTTGGGGTAGTGAGTTCAAGCCCCACACTGGGTGTAGAGATTACTTAAATAAACACTTTTTTTAAAAAATTAAGAAATTTTATTTACCACATCATAAAGAAATGAAAAGGCAGCTTACAAAGTTAGAGAAGACAACTGCAAGTCATATAACTGGCAAAGAATTACTATCCTACCAATCAGTAAAGAAAAATACAAATTGTTCAATAATGGTCCAATGATATAAACAGATATCTGACAAAAAAGGAATTATAAATGTAAAAAAAAAACCATAAAAAACTGCCCAAACACACTTGTAATCAGAGAAACACAACATAAAAACATAAATTTGGGGGCACCTGGCTGGCTCAGTTGGTGGAACATGCAATTCCTGGTCTCAGGGTTGTAAGTTCAAACACCACATTGGGTGTAGAGATTACTTAAAAAAATAAAATCTTTAAAATAAATAAATAAATAAATAACTTTTAAAAATTCTTTTTAAGGGGCACTTGGGTGGCTCAGTTGGTTAAGTGACTGCCTTCAGCTCGGGTCATGATCTCAGGGTCCTGGGATCGAGCCCCACATTGGGCTCCCTGCTCGGCAGGAAGCCTGCTTCTCCCTCCCACTCCCCCTGCTTGTGTTCCCTCTCTTGCTGTCTCTCTGTCAAAAAAATAAATAAATACTCTTTAAAAAAAAAATTCTTTTTAAAAAACCATAAATTGGAGTACCAGGGTGGCTCAGTCAATTAAGCATCTGCTTTCAGCTCAGGTCATGATCTCAGGGTCCTGGGATCAAGCCCCACATCGGGCTCACTGTTCAGTGGGGAATCTGCTTCTCCAGCTCCCTCTCCCCCACCCCGCTCTCTCTCTCACTCTCCTGCTCTCTCTCTGAAATAAAATAAATAAAATCTTAAATAAATAAATAATTTTTAAAAACATAAATTTTACAACCACCAAATTTGTAATAAATTGAGAGTGTTAATAACAAATATTGGTGAAGATGAACAACAAAAACTTTTATAATCCACTGGCAAATTAGTATGAACACTTTGGAAAAGTTGAATATGCTCATTCTCTATGATCCAGTACATCAATCCTATACATATCCTCTAGAGAAATTTTGGAACATGTACAAGAGGCATGTATAAGAATATTTCAAAGCAGCACTTATAATTGCAAAACGTAAGAACAACCCGAATATTCATCAGTAGGGGAATATTTAAATTATAATACAGTCAGACAATGGAATACAGTACTGATAAGGAATAAAATACATGCCTTAACATCAAAGTATCTCAGAAATAAAATGTTAAGGGATTAAAGAAAGTCACAGTGTCATTCCATACCTACTACGTGAAAAACATGCAAAAGTAACTCATATTTTGTATAAAGAAATACACATAGGTGATTTTTTTTTTAAGTGAAAACAGCAAAAGAACGATGAATACACAGCTCCAAGTTGTTAATGTTCTACAAATGCACATCAAATATGCCAGGAGGATGTAATATTTAAAGAACCAGAATTAGAAATTGGGGGACATGGGAAGGCATTTTATAACGTGACTAATCATCTTCCTAATTTGTTGGGGCTTTCAACCTTTAACTTTTATTCACAGATATTCTTTTTTTTTTTTAAAGATTTTATTTATTTATTTGACAGAGAGAGATAGCGAGAGCAGGAGCACAAGCAGGGGGAGTGGGAGAGGGAGAAGTAGGCTTCCTGCAGAGCAGGGAGCCCAATGTGGGACTCGATCCCAGGACCCTAGGATCATGACCTGAGCCGAAGGCAGACACTTAATGACTGAGCCACCCAGGCGCCCATTCACAGATATTCTTATATACAAATACTATGATATAGGATTCTGTATAAAAAGGATTTCTAAGTCCTACTGGATGACCCTGTACTCTGTGAAGAAGCTACTCTGTGCAGTGTATCACAAACTAGTGTCCCAACACTGAGGGGACATATACCAGCGTGCTACATACAGCATTTGGTACACATCCTGCACAGCTTCCTGGGGTATCACTATTACTCAAAGGCTTCAGGGGCAGGGAGAAATTCAAGTAATTTTTTTTTTTAAAGATTTTATTTATTTATTAGAGAGGGAGTTAGAGAGAAACAGCATGAGAGAGGAGAGGGTCAGAGGGAGAAGCAGGCTCCCGCCGAACAGGGAGCCCGATGTGGGACTCGATCCCAGATCCCTGGGATCATGACCTGAGCCGAAGGCAGTCGCTTAACCAACTGAGCCACCCAGGCGCCCGAAATTCAAGTAATTTAACTAAGTAATTAAAAGCAATATTTTTTTATTAAAATGAACCAACATTGTAAAAGAAAGTAAAATAAAATAAACCGACATTTTAAAAAAACGTTATCTTCATATAATTTTAAGGTAACGTACAACTATTCAAAGAAATAGTTTGCTTCCAGCGGTACTTAGAACTTTGCCCCCTCACCCTCACAGTTAAATTTACTTTTCTCTACGATTAGGGGCACTTCGGCAGAAAAAGTTTGAGAAGCCAGAGCTACAGCATCTCGACAAGAAGCTATCCAGTGTCTATTTGAACATTTCATATAATGGATGGGCTTTCACCCAAAAAAGGAAAGCACTTGCATTATTCAAAAAACCTTTATGAGTGCACTAGCTGCCTCACCTGCCTCAAGTCTATGCCTTCGGGTATTACTGCGCCTACCCGCTCTCTCCCCACCCCCACCCCCACCCCCTTCCAGATTAGTCTCTTTCTCCAGTTAATGGCTACTTTTTCTTGAAGCATAAAAACAAAAGGGCAGTCTAACCAAAGTCCGCTCTGAAACACTTCCTGTTTTTCCTGCCTGACTCCATCACTGGAATGGGGGTATATAAGAAGAGGTCATCGTTCCGGCACTTCCGCAACTTCTTGCACTTCCGCCTCACTGGTTCAACAGGGTAGGGCGCATGCGCTCCCTGGGTCAGTGAGGTTGACTTCCGTTCCCATCGTGCCCTGTGAGCTGAATCATGGAGAACGCCGAAGGACTCAATCTTAGTGTGGAAGAACGGTACGACTTTAATAGGGGCGGATCATTTAGACAGGAGCAGAAATCTAGTGAAGAGATTTTCTGGGACTTTCAGATAAACATCTTAGGTGAAAAGGATGACACCCCAGTTCATTTCTGTGACAAATGCGAATTACCCATTAAAATCTATGGGCGAATGATTCCATGCAAGCATGCTTTTTGCTATGCCTGTGCTATTTTACAAGAAAAAAAAGGCGATAAGTTGTGTCCAGGCTGTAGTAAATATGTTCACCGAATTGAGGAGCATGCACAAGGTTCTCTATTCATGTGCAGCACTGTTCAAGGATGCAAGAGAACATACTTGTCTCAAAGAGATTTAGATGCTCATATCAACCACCGCCATATGAGATCCGGAGAACCTGCTGCCCGTCCTTAACTTGAAAACGTTCATCCTACGTATTGTTCCAGCACCACATGAAATCTCTGATCATTTTATAAGGCTACCAGACAAGCATCATATGAACTGTATTCCAACAAGGCAGCATATTATACCACCACTTCCTTTCCAACGTACTGCACAAGCCATATAATCAGCCGTAAGAAGATATTTGTGCTCCTCCAGCGGAATTCATTGTATACAGCTTCACCTCAACTTCCTTCAGCAGTCAGGAAACCTTTGTATTTCAGCAAGAAAACATAGCAACTTAGTAACTGTCCCTATTCAGAATGACTCAAATTCAGGTGCTTGAGAACCACTACCCCCTGTCTCCACGCCTGAGCTCACCATCACCCTGAATATCAGGGTCAACCAGTGGTATTGAACTCTCATCATACCATGCCTCCAGAGCAACATTTTGTACTGTACTCTTACCTCCACCACCAGTAAGCCCTCAAATACCACATCCTTCCCAGATTGCCAAGTACTTCTCAATTGATTCACAGCCACGCTTCAGGTCTACCAATGACTTCTTCTCCATCGCCTTCTCCATAGACATATTATTGCTCAGATGCTACCTTATATGAAATATTTTCCTCCAGGACCTGTACCACTTCAACAGGATAGTTCACTTGTAAGTACACACCCTTCTCACCATTGTAATTCACACTCTTTACCCCAATTCACTGAAAGTCAAGGAACTCTTGAGTCCTCCGTTTATAAAACTAGGGGAAGGGGAAGTAAGTATGTAGCCTGCACCCAGAGGGCCAACCCTTCCTCCATGAGTGTTGGGTCGATCTTCTCTAACCCTACTTTTTGGACTGGATCATCCAGATCAGACAAGATACAAACCATATTACCAATGATAATAGTATTTTGAACAGAAGATATGATGAGGGGAAAAAAAAACTTAAATATTGTCAACCATCTAATTAAGCTTTGACCATTTGGAGCAGGAAAGCACCTCTTACAGAGGTGGCTATAAAACACTTAAAGTTTTGTCTCTTAAAATGGTTTTAAACCTTGAGCTTAGGAATGCTTTCAGGTACGTTACAGTTGTGCAGAAAAGTGGCTCAGTGGAGCATAGCTATGCTTTAACAACTTTGCTCCTCTTCTGTGGTAAATTGACCCAGAAGCAACCATTTGCAATATTATTTCCTGAAAAAGAAAATTGTGTTCTACTTTCAGAAGTGTTGTTTTTGTTAAAACATGCTTAGTTGTTGTTGTTAAGATTTTATTTATTTATTTGAGAGAGACAGCGAGAGAGAGAACAAGAGCAGGGGCAGAGGGAGAGGGAGAAGCTGAGCAGGGAGCCCAATGTGGGGCTCCATCCCAGGGCCCTGAGGGCATGACCTGAGCCGAAGGCAGATGCTTAACCGACTGAGCCACCAGGTGCCCCAAACATGCTTAGTTTTTCTTGTGATATATTTTGTTAACTGGGGTAAAAGGAGTAAATTTCAGTATGGTTATAAAAAACAATAATGCCTTTATACACAACTCTATTTCTCTATAACTTCTAATCTTCTTGTTTCTAGGCCCAAATTACTTTTGTTTTTAAGTAGGCTCCACGGTGGAGCCCAACATGGGGCTTGAACTCACAACCCTGAGATCAAGACCTGAGCTGAGATCAAGAGTCAGACACTCAACCGACTGAATCACCCAGGTGCCCCCCAAATTCCTTTTTCTTTAATGTAGCTGAGGCTTTGTGACCCAAACTATCTGCAGGCTGAGCCCTGTCCTGGATTCTAGAGGCCATAAACCAAAAGTATCTAAGTAGCTGTAGCCCTAATCTTTCAAACCCAGCATCAGATCCCTCTTGCTACTCCAACCCTGACCTTATGTACCATTTATAATGGGGCATTGCCCCTTTGCTGTGTTAAAAGATAAACTGAGTTATACGCAACTAATGAATCATTGAACATCATATCAAAAACTAATGATGTACTATACTTTGGATTTTTTTTTTAAGATTTTATTTATTAGAGAGAGAGACACAGCGAGAGAAGGAACATAAGCAGGGGGAGTGGGGAAGGAGAAGCAGGCTTCCCACGGAGCAGGGAGCCCGATGCGGGGCTCGATCCAGGACCCTGGGATCATGACCTGAGCCAAAGGCAGACACTTAACGACTGAGCCACCCAGGTGCCCTATACTTTGGATTATTGAATTTAAATTTAAAAAACAAAAAAAAATTAAAGTATTACTTGAACAATAAAAAAATATTCATTAATACTAAAAAAAAACTGAGGAGGGGTGTCTTGCTGGCTCAGTGGGAAGAGCATGGGACTCTTGATCTTGGGGTCATGAGTTTGAGCCCCACATTGGGTGTAGAGATTACTTAAAAAAAATGAACAAACTTTAAAAAAAGATAAACTGAGGCATATTAAACGTTTTAAGAGTTTATTTGAGCAAAAATCAATTTGAATCACACAGTATCTAATTTTGCAGATAGCAATTGCTCTGATGAGCTATATAAAATGAAAGACTTATATAGGTAGAAGGGAGAAGGGACAAGGAAGTTATACTAGGCAAAAAGCAGACGGGTCATTGCAAGGTTACTTTTCTTTAGGGGATGGCAGGGCTCTATCAGTCAGATTACTTAACTAGTGCTGGTCAGGTGATTCCTGATTGACTGGTTTAAGATTGCATTTCTGGGAGAACTGAAACTACAACTAAGTTATGTCTTGGTTTGGTGACATGGGGCTTAGCATAAATGACTCCATTTTGTTGTCTTGTTTTTACACCTGAAAGTCAGAGTTCACCTCACACTCTAGATCCAGCTACAGGCCTTTTCTTCTTCCTGTGTGTGAGAACCTATCTGGGTAATTTATACAGAGGGTACAATAGGCCCTCTAGGATCGTGAGCTTGACTACTCTTTGCCAGCGTAAGGGTAAATCTAAAAAAAATTACTTTAAAAAATTCCCTAGTGCAAAAAGTAGAGAACTTTCCTCTCCCCCGCCTCCACTTGTCTCTTAAAATTTCCTTCAGAAAATGAGATTATAATTGCTAGCTCAGCCTCTTTAAAATGCATGTAAACGTTTTTCAAAGCTAAATAAGCCTCTTTCAGTTTTGCATACCAGGAATGTCATTGCTGGGGGCCAAGGAGCCATCTCTTTGAATATGAACACCAATATGGGTTAACATGTATAGGAAAGGGTAAGAGGGTTTTTTTTTTTTGGTCTATACAATCTCTTTAGCAGATTGCCTGTCAATGCATGTTGCAGTCTCGTTTAATGCTTATTCAGTAATAAAACCATTTCGTTCTTGTCTATGTTTTATGAAGAAGTTTATTGGCTTGGCAGGAAGTTTTATATTTAATTATATTTTCCCAACGATTTGGCAATAAGGATTTATCTGGCAATTCCTGAATTGGGTGGATCACCTGAAAGTCTTGCAGACACACAACAGTCAGGTAAGAAACCCTGAATTAAGAAAAGTCTCCTTTCTTGCTCTCCACTATTTTGGAATACTAGCCAGATGAACTACCCTCTCCAAATTCAAGATTTTATTATTGAGTAAGCATAGGTGATACCAGCTCTAAAATCCCCATCAGGATCACTATTAACTTTGATGGTAGAAAAATTGTAGAAAGCCAGAAATGTTGCCTGCAGGGCTTTTTCTTAAATTGTTAATATCTCTCTGTCACATTTGGAATGGGCAAATATATAAGAATCCAGTCTTATGGTGGTGATGACTGTTTCTTTGATTTGGACAAATGAACGTATTTGCAGGGGTTCTTAGACGTGCCTCATATGAAGCATATGAATTAGTGCTATTTACTGGATGACTACCATTCTAAGGAGAATGTAAAAAGTGATTTGATAACCAGAAAGACTGAGAACAATGGAAGAGCAAATGGAAAAACTAAAGCACTTTCTATTCCATAGAACCACCCTCTTTTCTGTGCTGTACCAATTCTCTCTGCATCTCTTAATCTTTCCCTACATCATATTGACTCCTGAGAAGAAGGAAGCAGCGATCTTTTAGATGGTGGTTCCCATCGTGAGTAGATATCCCTGCAAGGAAAGACAAGGGCACAACTTCTCCAGCTGGTACCTAATTATGTGCCCTGTTTGAGGGCACATGCTTGTATGCCTGGCGTCCTAGCCTGGTACTGCTTCATGTCTCAGCCCTGAAATCCACTTCTAAGAGTTCCATAGGAAACACACAACATGTAGCTAGGAACGCAAGCATGATAAAGAAACGTGATCAAGAAATAATGGCGGGGGATGCCTGGGTGGCTCAGTCGGTTAAGCGTCTGCCTTCGGCTCAGGTCATGATCCCACAGTCCTGGGATCAAGTCCCACATCGGGCTCCCTACTCTGTGGGGAGCCTGTTTATCCCTCTGGCTCTGTCTCTCATAAAATCTTTAAAAAAAAAAGAAAAAGAAAAAGAAATAATTGGGAATTTGGATAAAAGATTATGTCTCTGTATGAAGGCAACAGGATAGAATGGCTGCATTGGCCACATGGAAAAAGACAAGAAGTGTTAGGCCTGATAAATATCAACATGAGAAAAGAAACCAAAGTGCTATATAATCCTACATTTTTGTCTCAGTAGGCATACCTCCTTTTATTGTGCTTTACTGTGTTTCACAGATACTGCATATTTTACAAATTGAAGGTTTGTGGCAACCCTGCTTCGAGCAAATCTATTGGTGCCATTTTCCCAGCAGCATTTGCTGACTTTGTGTCTCTGTGTCACATTTTGGTAATTCTCATAATAATGAAAAATTTGAAATACTGTACTTTTTATGGTGATCTGTGATCAGAGATTTCAACTCACTGAAAACTCAGATGATGGTTAGCAGTTTTAGCAATAAAGTATTTTAAAATTAAGGTATGCACATTTTTTTTTAAACACAATGCTATTGTGCCCTTAATAGACTACAGTATATTGTAAACGTAACTTCTATATGCACCAGGAAACCAAAAAACTTATTTGACTCACTTTATTGTGATATTTGCTTTATTGCAGTGATCTGAACCAAACCCACAATGTCTCCAAGGCCTGTATAAGGAAAACCTGCCCTTCCTATTCAGCTCACCTGTGAAGCTGATGCCATGGAGAAGCTATTCAGGCCTCCCAGGTAATCCACTTGCCTTTCTCACCAGATGATATTAGTCCTTTTTTTTTTAAGATTTTATTTTTGGGGCGCCTGGGTGGCTCAGTCGGTTAAGCATCCGACTCTTGATTTCGGCTCAGGTCATGATCTCAGGGTTGTGAGATTGAGCCCCACCTTGGGCTCCACACTGGGCATGTAGCCTGCTTAAGATTCTCTCTCTCTCCCTGTCTCCCTCTCTCCCACCCCACCCCCACATGCTCTGTCTTGCTCTCTCTCAAAAAAAAAAAAAAAAGATTTTATTTTTAAGTAATCTCTACACCCAACATAGGGCTCAAACTCACAACCCCAAGATCAAGAGTTGCATGCCCCACCGACTGATCCAGCCAGGCACCCTATTAGTCATTTATTTATTTATTATTATTATTTTTTAAAGATTTTATTTATTTATTTGAGAGAGAGCACATGAGAGTGGGGAGGGTCAGAGGGAGAAGCAGACTCCCTGCCGAGCAGGGAGCCCGATGCAGGACTCCATCCAGGGACTCCAGGATCATGACCTGAGCCGAAGGCAGTCGCCCAACCAACTGAGCCACCCAGGCGCCCACCCTATTAGTCATTTAAAGACTGCTTTTTCCGTGCCCAGAAAGACTCACAGAAGTGTTCCACAGCATTTTCAGTTTGTTGCAGCACATATGGGGATGTGCACTGGCTGCTAGGAATTCTGCAGCCAGCATACTTCACTAAGGTCATTGAGCAAACATGTTGGAGACAAGAAAATGACACACCACAACGTGTATCATGGCCAAGGGAAGCTATCAGCCACCCTTTACAACTATAGAAAAACTAAGGGCTTTAGAAACCCATCAAGAAGGGTAACTTAATGCCTTTCTGCTAATGATGAGCTGGGAGACACTACCAAGAGGTACCCAGACATAAGTGAGTTCCCAATTGATTTTCATTAGCAGTCCGTTGATTTTTCAACATTCACTGGTATGGAAGCAGGAGCAGATCAAAATCACCCTGTAGTACTAGTCACCTTTGTCTTGGCTATCTTGCCATCTATCCAAACTCAAGTTAGGGAAAGGCAGTCACATAGCCTGAGCAGGCAAAAGAACTTAGAGTTAGCATTAGCTACTCAGTTTTGTGGCAATCTACAGAAAGACAAAGAAGAGAAAAAATGAAGAACCGCAGTGTTAGCTACGAAACACTTTACTAAAGGGAATAACCCTACTCTGGTCAACCTATGAAGGGAGCAAAGGAAGAAGGGAAAATTGCATATCATTATTGCAAAAAGCCAAGACACTGGAAAAGAGATTGTAGGAAGTGACCCTAGAGGATGCAAAAATTCTAACAAGAGAATCAAGAAAACCCAGAAAGACAAAATCTTCAGCTAGGAAATAAGTGGCAGATGGTTCAAAAATTGATAGATGGGGGGAATCTTAGGGGTAGGAACTGGAGAATAATATGCTTCAGTACCTTTCTCTCAGGTTAACCTGTCCTTGCCTTTTCTGGTAAATATGCGTGCTACTTATTCTGTAGTTAACTTGGAAATTTCTCATTTTGTATCTGGGTGCTACAGCAATACTCGTTATTGGTATTGCTTGTTGTTGTTGTTGTTTTTGAAGATTTTGTTTATTTATTTGAGAGGGAGCAAGAGAGCATGAGCAAGAGAGAGAGCACGGGAGCAAGAGGGAGGGGCAGAGGGAGAGAGAGAAACAGACTCCCTGCTGGACAGGGAGCCCGATGCGGGGCTAGATCCCAGGACCCTGAGATCATGACCTGAGCCGAAGGCAGATGCCTAACCGACTGAGCCACCCGGGTGCCCCAATAATGATACTAGATTAATTTGAGATAGAAACCCAGTAAAAATAGCTTACCAAAAAGGATAAGCCATGGCCCTGTGTAAAACAATACCCTTTATTTAGAGTTCAATTTGAAGGAATAAAACTTGTTATATTTTAAAATTAGGGGGAAAATATAAAATAAATCTTAAAAATAAATAAGTAAAATTAGGAGAAAAAAGGAAGCATAATTTTGAAAGTGCATTCACCTTGTAATAGTCTCATACTTCTAGTAAAGAAGGAAGATAAATTTGATACCGATGGTTGACTACTGTGTACATTTGTACAGTATCTTAAACAAGTAAATAAAGTTTCTGTTCCTTAACCTGTGTAGTCCCTAACCCTGCAACTATTCTGACATCATTACCAGTGTCTGCAGAGTTTTTACTGTAATTGATCCGTATTGTCCCCCTCCCTTTTTTTTTTTTTTTTGATTTTTGCTTTTCTTCTGTGGATGAGTCTATATTCTTCTTTGTTTTTACTTATGAAAAAGTCATAAGTAAGTCTTACGAAGGTAGAGAATTCCAGAAGGGTTTGGGGACTCCCTTACTATTTTCTCTAGTCATTTACAGGAAAACAGAAATCTGTCCCATCAGGAAGAGCTGTATTCAATATGTAGATGTATTTCTGGTAATTTTAGTAATGTAAAACCGATACTTTGGCTTCGAAAGGGCTTAAGGCCACACTGAACAAAATGCAGTATTGCCAAACTGAAAGAAAAATTTCAGGCATCTGTTGTCACCTAACGGCTACAAAGTGTTGTAATACAGAAGTCAGCAAATTATGCAAATGAAATGACCTACTACCAAAAAAATACTTAGACAATTTGGGGGTCTAGTAGGATAGTGTCAACAATGAATTCCAGCTTTTGCAGAGCAAGGAAAAATCTCTGATGATGCATTTGCTTAATAATTGCTTCAAATCTTCTGGTTTGCTCCCTAGAATCTCAATAGGAATTTGAATGATTAAAATTGGCTATAGTCCCTCCCCCAGCTTTAGGGATTCCAAATTTTGAAAACTTTTCCATTTGTTTTGGACTAAAAATAAAGGTACTGCTAGAATTTTAACTCTAAAGTTGGGATTAGACTAGAGACCAGTCTGGATGCCATGGCACCCTGAAAATGCCTGAATGTTTCTAAGCTGTGGTGGCAGTGACCACACTTATTGAAAAGGCTCAAGCCCTTCCAGTGGATTCCTGGATTGACTTGAGCATCCCACATGTGTTGATACTTATCTCACAAGTATGTAAGACCCAGCATTTGTTGGTACACTCTCAGACTGGCTAGGAGCAAGCATTTTTTTTTTTTTTAATTTTATTATGTTAGTCACCATACAGTACATCATTAGTTTTTGATGTAGTGATCCACGATCCATTGTTTTCGTATAACACCCAGTGCTCCATGCAGTACGTGCCCTCCTTAATACCCATCACCGGGCTAACCAATCCCCCCTCCCCCCTCCCCTCTAAAACCCTGTTTGTTTCTCAGGTCCATAGTCTCTCATAGTTCATCTCTCCCTCCAATTCCCCCCCACCATTTTTCCCTTCCTTCTCCTAATGTCCTCCATGTTATTCCTTATGTTCCACAAATAAGTGAAACCATAGGAGCAAGCATTATTCTTCAATCTTAACACTGATTGGAAGATGCAACTTCCTAAACCTGATACTTTTTTACCAGATTAGGAAATCAAATGGATGATCATGATTGTACAACTGTAATAGAAGAAAACATTAAGCCTCAGTCTGATTTATCTGATCATCCTTTTCAAAATGCAGATTCCATAATAATTCCTTTTTTTTTTTTAAAGATTTTATTTATTTGACAGAGAGAGACACAGCGAGAGAGGGAACACAAGCAGGGGGAGTGGGAGAGGGAGAAGCAGGCTTCCCGCCGAGCAGGGAGCCTGATGCGGGGCTTGATCCCAGGACTCTGGGATCAGGACCTGAGCCGAAGGCAGACGCTCAACGACTGAGCCACCCAGGCGCCCCTCCATAATAATTCCTGATGGGTCATATACTTGGGACAAAAGTGGCCAACTCCAGGCTTTCTATGTTGTGGTGACTTATCATAAAATCTTGGAAGCTTGTATTTTGTCTCGAATTAAGTTGGGTAAAGCACATAAGTTAGTAGCAGTTACTAGAGCTGAGATTCTTGGCTCTGGACAGAAAGCAAATATATATACTGATGATAAATATGTTTTCGGTGTCTGTCATGCAACAGGGCAAATTTAGAAAAATAGGGAATTGTTGACTTCAGTGAGGACTAAAACATCTCAGGAAGAATTAAAAGCTGATTTGTTAGCTTTACAACTGCCTACTCAGATTATCAGCAGCCATTGTAGAACTCACACAGGGCAAAGTGACAAAATTTCTAAAGGCAGTGGTTTTGCTGAAAGAACTACAAAAGCTGCTGTTAAAACATGACTCCAAACTTAGAAGCCCCACTTTTAATACTACGAACCTTTGTTCATTTTCAAAAATAAGCCTCACAAAGGGAAATGAACAAATGAACTGAAAGGGGGACAGGGGCTAAAAGAAATTCAACTGGACTATAAAAATTACCTAACAAAATAATTCTTATACCACAGCCTTTATTCCCTTGATTAGTTTATTGTTATGTTGTCAACATCATCTAAGAGGGATTTTTAAGGGCACTAAACTCTTATGATACCTATCAAATAGCTGAAATTATGCGAAACATATTAAAGCATTTTGTTACTTGTCAGAATTCTTTACAGACCACTTCCTTTTTTTTTTTTTTTAAAGATTTTATTTATTTGTTCATGAGAGACAGAGAGAGAGAGAGAGAGAGAAGCAGAGAGAGAAACAGGCTCCCAAGGAGCAGGGAGCCCGATGTGGGACTCGATCCCAGGACCCTGGGATCATGACCTTTACAGACCACTTCCAAGGTAGGTGCGAGCAAGCTTTCCCTGACCAACTTTACCAGGAACCTTATGGCAGTTAGACTTCATAGAACTAATGCCTATGTAAGGTAAGAGATTTTTGTCTAGTTGTGGTGTGGATGATGTCTGAATGGCCTGGTCTTTCCCTCTTCAAAAGTAAATGCTCAGGCAGGGATAAAGGCTCTCTTCCTGCACATAATCCCCACTTTTGGGACCCCAGAGGAATCAGATAGAGGAAATCCTTTTATGTCCACTGTTATCCAGGAATTATGCAAATGTTTGTGGATTCCTAAAAGCTATCATACTCCCAAGTAGAATGGATGACTCAAACTCACTGGCTAAGATTCAGCAATCTAATGGGTTAAAGTGGCCTAGAGAGTTACCACCATCTTTGTTAAAAATTAGAGTGATTCTTGCAAACAATAGTGTTATCCCTTTCTTTGAACTTATGTTTGGCAGTTTAGGGGCCAAGGGCAGGCCACCCCAAAATATGCCACTTTGGCACAGTGATCATTTTAAATAAAGGTTACTTAAGAGAGAGCCAATGCAGAAAGAACTCTCTGACCCCTCCTTTGCCTCCACAAAGCAAGAAATAAATGTGAAAGGTACCCTCCCTATACCAGGAGGTAAAGAGATCAGTATCACCACAGATAAGAAATTTAGAGCCAAGATGGCTAACCCTTGTTCCTTTTTACCAATTTACCACCACAGCCCAAATTCTGTTCTGGGAATTTCTTACTAATTGAAGCTCCCAAAGTTAAGCTTTCTTTGTCCTATCAATTCCTCACAGATTTTTTTGTCTTTTTGTCTACAAAGTATAAAAACTGCCTGCCTTGGTGATTTCTTTGGGTCATAATTTCATTATTGGGCCTCTGTGCACATGTAATTAAACTTTTCTTTTCCCCCTCCTGTTAATCTGTCTCATGTCAATTTAATCCTTAGACCAGCTGGAAGAATATAATATTGAAGGGCAGAAGTAAATTTTCATCCGCTACATCGGAACTGTGAATTTAGGTCTGAAATCACTTTCTCTGCCCGTTTAACTGAATTCTCTCATAATCATGTTCAATACTTAAAAACGGCTTCTCTCTTTCCTAGAAACCCTGAGACATAAAGTCTGAAGGGCCTGGAGGGACCTACTGGAAGAAGTCTGCCCCCGCCCCCCTCCCCATCACAATGAGCAATTTATTTTACATAGAAGTGTTCTAGAGAGGAGATGAGGCGTCACCACATGGAGGGACAACTTGAAGTCTGCTGATCACCCATATGGCTGTCAAAGTAAAAGATAACCCAGATAGATTCATGCTTCCCCCGTGAAGCCAGCTCCTCAAGAGGACTAGATTGTGGTTGCCACAAAGGCTTTGAAACTTAAATTTTTTTGAGAGACTGATAATGGTACTGAACTCAGCTGAAAGGAGGTATTCTAATGAACTTAATACAATTCTCAGACTGCCTTGTTGTCTTATTCACAGTAGTAGTTATTTCAGTTACTGTAAGAAATGCATTTTACTCGAAAACAAACCTGTTATTTGTTACATTACTTTTTCTTTCTGTACTCCCAATAATGGTTCCTAAAGTCACACATTTTAATCAGCTTTAAATTATACTCCCAGTATGGACACTGTCTGGGCTTATAAATCCAACAATCTGAGTATTGGCAGAATTAAAAATAAGACCATCCTCATTACTAAATTGTTTTAATAACATCAAAGTAAAACCAATATGCATCATACTCGGGCCCCAAATTTGACACAAAAAATGTTTTGTTAACTAGTTTGATGAGGAGGATGGTATAGAAAAGGGCCTGATTAATAGAAAAACGGAAATCTGGCATTTATGGATAGAAACGACAGAAGACAGGTCTAATGTCACTGTTAACCACTTTGGGATACAAGTTTTTTCTAGTCCTAGTATAGATAGATAAATATACCTGCTGTATTATAATAGTTAATTAAATATCCATGGATAACTACTGATTTGAATGGAGGTGAAAAATGGCCTATAGATAGACTTAAAATGATTAGAGCCATGTACACTAAACTCTGGAATTTGAAGGGGAGCAGAATTTGCTACCCCCAAATAATGCTTCTTCGGTATAAAGATTATCTTTAACTGGTTAGTTTTAAGAAATAGTAGACATAGGAGAAGCTCTAAAAACCGTAAAGTTACCGTTTTTTGTGCAAAACACTTACATAAAGAAGGGAAATCTCCATTTGTAAGGCTGTCTCCCTCTCTGTACCAGAAGAGGAAGATGACTAAATCCCTAGAAACTCAGGGGAGAAGGTAGTGACTTAAATCTGCATAACAACCATACTCTCATTTACTGTGCTTCATGTGATAACCTTCCATCCTTGGGCCCACCGCCAAGCCCCCAACATCTTCTTTTGCCTTTAGCTGGAGATGTATATAAGGTGATGGTGTGGGCCGTTTCAGAGAGTTACTTAGTTCTGAGTATCTCCCATGTATATAGGAGGTATGTATTTTATTAAACATCTGTCTTTCTCTTGTTAATCTGTCTTTTATTATAGGAGGGTCTCAGCCAAGAACCTAGAAGGGTAGAGAAAAAATTCTTTTTCCTCCTGTACAAAGTTCAATCTGTACCCCTGCAATGAGTGCCTTATAGTAGTACTTTGATACTAGACAATGGCCATGAGTGTCTTTGTTTTACATCTGGGAGAATTATTTGAGCAGATGGAATAACTACTTGAAGGGCCTAGTTTATCCTTTAATTGTAATGTTACTTCTATGACAGGAGAAATTTATCATATTTTAACAAAAAATTTAGTTAAAATTTTAGATTATCAAGCTCCAGAGTTAAACTACTGATTTTAGATTATCAAGCTCCAGAGTTAAACTACTGATTAGGCTTGGATTGGATGTGATATCATAAAAAATTGCAAATTAACACTCTAGTTAATTTTGTTCAAGTAGTTATTTGAAAGTACAAACAATAAAGACATCACAACAGTTTGTAAAATTAATGACAGAGGAGAGTGTTTGTGCACTTTTGTGTTAATCAGCAATCTGCTTGAAGCATTCACCACTGGTAAGATATACTTAAAACATTTTTCCCAAGGCAAATACTATACTAATTTTTAAAACTCATCCTATTGTAATTCCGATAACTGCTTTGTTCTGTATTTTACTGTGGACTTGCTAGATATTTAGAGTGTTGCTAGAGAAAGGTAGAAATGACAATGTAGATAATTACAAAACTGTAGCTCACTAAAAAATAGTTGACAGAAAGGGGAAATTATAAGATTAAATACAAATCTAAAAAATTTAAAAATTTTTCCTAATGCCTAAAAAGAACTTTTCTCCCTCTTCTTTTAGCATTTCCTTTAGAAAACTTGAGATTATAAATGCCATCTCTGCCTCTGAGATGTATGTAAATCTATTTAAATAGTAAATAAGAGGGCGCCTGGGTGGCTCAGATGGTTAAGCGTCTGCCTTCGGCTCGGGTCATGATCCCAGGGTCCCGGGATCGAGTCCTGCATCGGGCTCCCTGCTCTGCGGGGAGCCTGCTTCTCCCTCTGCCTCTCTCTCTCTCTGTCTGTCATGAATAAATAAATAAAATCTTAAAAAAAAAAATAATAAATAGTAAATAAGCTTCCTGGGAGTTATGCATTCCAGAAATACCATTCTTGGGGGCCAAGGAGCCATCTCTTTGAAAAATGAACTTTAAGAAGGGTAGGGCTATTTCTCTGTCTGTGGCAATTTAGCTCTAAGATGTAACTTCCTGCTTGTCAAAAGATATGATAAATTTTATTTTTCTTTTGGTTAAAGACAATCAACATGTATATAATGGATTGTATCTTCCTGGTTATGTAAATAGGGTAAGATTTCTTTTTTGTCTCTTTAATCTCTTTAGGAGGTTACCTGTGATGCATCACAGTCTGTTTTAATCCTTATTTAATAATAATACTGTTTCATTATTTCTACATTTTGCGGAGAGATTTTACTGCATTGGCAGAAGATTTTATGGTTAATTATATTTCCCCAACACCAGTCCCCTATCTCAGGACAGAAGTCCTTTCTTGAATCTCTAGCCCAGCAGCAAAAACCTTGCAAAACTGATCTCCAGGACTCCTCTGTTGTAGACTGCTCTTTGGCTGCCTAGATTTTTTAGCACTCTTAACCAAACTCTACTTAGTTGACTAATGAGGTTAAGTGAAGCTCTCAGTCCTCTGCAAAACATACTAATGCCTGTAGGATGCTTAATGCTCATAGCACATAGACAATGCTGCAGGATTCACTCATACCTTTAGTTTCTACCAGTTGAATTGGATGTTTAAGAGTCAACTATTTTAGTTCCTGAATCTGTTGTATACCACTTGTACTTATAAAATATACAGTTGACCCTTGAACAAAAGGAGCGTTAGCCTCAATACAGTTGAAAATCCACATATAATTTGATTCCCTAAAAACTTAACTACTAATAGCCTACTGTTGACTAGAAGCCTTATAGTTCACATAAACAGTTTAACACCCGTTTTGTATGTTATATGTATTATATGCTGTATTCTTACAATAAAAGAATCTAGAGAAAAAGTAATCTAGAAAAAAGAAAATGTTACTAAGAAAATCATAAAAGAAAAGACATTTACAATACTGAACTATATGTTTATTTTTAAAATCTACATATAAGTGGACCCATGCAGATTAAACCATGTTGTTTGAGGGTCAAGTAATTAGATACATACAAAACAATAATACATTACTGCACCAAAAAATAGTTGTTTCTACTATTAAAAAGCTATATTGTTTTGGAAAGACCTACTGATATTTGGTGGTCCCCTAAGGAAATAAACAGCTTGTCACCCAATAGTGAGGCCCACAAAATGATAAACTCCACTTACCCATAAAAAACTTACAGTTAGCATTACTTTCTTTTCAAGCCAACTTTATTGGAGTATAACTCTAAATGTACCCACTTGAGTATAAAGTTAAATGAGTTTTGACAAATATTTACACTAGTATATACCACAGTCAAGATACAAAACATTTTCATACAACAAAAAGTCCCCTCCAGCCTCTTTGCAGTCAATCTATACCCTATCACTCCAACAACCACTGATCTTTCTGTTACTACAGTTTCGCTTATTGTAATATTTCATCTAAGTGGAATCATATAATATGTATTTTTTGGTGTCTGGTTTCTTTTGCTCAATGTAATGCTTTGAAATTAATTCATGATGTTGCACGTATCCATTTGTTCCTTTTACTATGAAGTAGAATTCCATTTTATTAATATACCACAATTTTTTCCCATTTAAATGTTGATACACATTTTGGTTGATTTCCAGTACGGGACTTTAATAAATAAAGCTACTACAAACATTCATGTGTAAGTTATTTTGTGGACATAGGTTTCATTTTACTTAGAATATACAAGTATGTAGAATCCAAAATTCTGGGTAAGATAGTAAGAGTATCTTGACTCTTTTTTTTTTTTTTTAATTCTGGGTTTTTTGTTTTTTGTTTTTAAATGAACTCTATGCCCAATGTGGGGCTCAGACTTAGAACCCTGAGATGAACAGTCGTGTGCTCCACCAACTGAGCCAGCCAGGTGCCCCAGAGTATGTTGACTTTTATAAAAACGTGCCCAACTACTTTGAAAATAGCTATACCATTTTACACAACCCTCAGCAATGTGTAAAGTCCCAGTTGTTTCACATCCTCCCCCAAAACTTGGGATTGTCAGTGATTTGAATTTTAGCCATTCTAGTATGTGTAGAGTGGTATCTCATTGTATTTTTTGTTTATATCTTTCTGTTGACTAATGATGTTAAACGTCTTTTAATGTACTTACTGGCTATTCACAGATGCTTTTGTGAAGTGTCTATTTAAATCTTTTTCTCCCATTTATATTGTATCATTTCTGATTGAGATGTAAGAGTCCTTCATATATTATGGATAAAAGTCCTTTAATAGATGTATGTATTGCACATATTTTCTCCCTGCCTGTGACTTGCCTTCCAATTTTCTTCTTGAGGAAAAGAAGTTTTTTTTCTTTTATATTTAGTGCAAAGCTGCAAAAATTTCCTCCCACAGATTCTTTTAGAAATGTTACAGTTTTAGTTTTTTTATGTTTAGTTCCATAATCAATTTAAAGTAGGTTTTGTGTGTGATATGAGGTAATGGCCAACATTCTTTTTTTTTTCCCCCCATATGGTTATCCAGTTGTTCTGGTACCATGTACTGCAATAGCTATCCTTTCTCTCGTTAATTACCTTGGCGGTTTTGTCAAAAATTGATTGAACATGGGGCATCCATGCTGGCTCAGTTGGTAGGGCACATGACTCTTGATCTCAGGGTCATGAGTTCAAACCCCACATTGAGTGCAGAGCTTACTTAAAAAAAGAGGAAAAAATTATTGAAAATATGTATGTAGGTCTATTTCTGGACTCTATCCTGTCCCATTTCTCTAAGTCAAAGTATACTTACGGACAAGGGATATTGCCAGTGGCATGCTGGCAGACATTCGCCACCACACACTTTGGGGGCATGGGTATGAACGACAACAACAACAACAACAAAACCACACTGATTTGTAGCATATGCTGATGGCCAACACATAAACTTTCCAGCCACAGTCAATTTGAAAGTACCCAGCACTATACATTCTAGCTGCCTCAGACTCCTCAAACTACAGTCTTTAGCTCCTTAAGTCAGTGAGACTTCCACGCATTGCTTGGGTACCCTCTCCCTGGGCTGAGGTCGGCAAAGTGCCTCTAGGCAGAAAGCTGAGATGATCATCAAGATCACTTTATTTGTGTCCCTTCTGTCAGTGATCACAGACCTGTACTGCTTCTAGTCCAAAGTCTGAGGAATAGTCATTTCATATATTTTGTACAATTTTCTAGTTGTTCATGGGCAGGAGTCTGTACCAGCTATTCCAACATGGTCAGAAGTACTTCCCAATTAGCTTTAAATACTTCACTCTTAAATATGAATATATAGTCATGAACCACCATATATTTGAGGACAGCCTCTAACATGAAACAAAGATCAAAATAAACAAAAGGGGGTGCCTTGTGAGGGGGTACTTGGGTGGCGCAGTTGGTTAATCTGACTCTTGGTTTTGGCTCAGGTCATGATCTCAGGATCCAGGGATCCAGCCCCATGTCGGGCTCTGCCCTCAGGGGAGGGTCTGCTTGAGAGTCTGTTTCCTTCTCCTTCAGCCCCTCTTGCTTGTGATCTCACTCTCAAAATAAATAATAAATCTTTAGGGCGCCTGGGTGGCTCAGCTGGTTAAGCGATTGCCTTTGGCTCAGGTCATGATCCTGGAGTCCTGGGATCGAGTCCCACATTGGGCTCCCTGCTCAGCGGGGAGTCTGCTTCTCCCTCTGACCCTCCCCCCTTCTTGTGCTCTCTCTCTCTCTCTCTCTATCAAATAAATAAATAAAATCTTAAAAAAAATAAATAAATCTTTAATAAAAAACTTGTAAGAAGCAGATAATACAGAAAAAAGAAAACACTTTTTAAAACTATAATATTTTTAGAGACAAGATATTACTTCTATGAAACAAGAAAAAGGATGCTGTAAGCAGCCATCAAAAAAATGAAATCTTGCCATTTGCAACGACGTGGATGGAACTACGGGTATTATGCTAAGCAAAATAAGTCAATCAGAGAAAGACAGTTATCATGTGATCTCACTGATCTGTAGAATTTAAGAAACAAGGCAGAGGATCATAGGGGAAGAGAGGGAAAAAATGAAACAAGACGAAACCAGAGAGGGAGAGAAACCATAAGAGACTCTTAATCTTAGGAAACAAACTGAGGGTGGCTGGAGGGGGGTGAGGGTATGGGATAACTGGGTGATGGACACTGGGGAGGGTATGTGTTGTAATGAGCACTGGGTATTATATAAGACTGATGAATCACAGACCAGTACCCCTGAAACAAATAATACATTATATGTTAAGTAATTTAATTTAAATTAAAATAAAAAATAAAAAAAATTAAAAAGTTTTAAAAAGGATGCTGTAAGAAAAGAATTCAGACAACAAGAAAGAAGTCTTAGAAGTTAAATATATGTATATATAAATGTATGTGTATATGTAAATATGTACATATGTGTATGGACATATACATATATATGACATAAAATAAAAAATATAGGCTGATAGAAAGTTGAAAATTTCTCCTAAAAATTAGAACCAAAGGACAAAGAGATAGACAGTAAGAGAGAAATAATAAAATATAGGACCTGTCCAAGACATTAAACTAATAGTGCTTTTGAGGAAGACAGGAAATAAAATGATTTTAAAGAAATCAAGAAAATTTCTACATTTAAGGGTCTTGTCTTCACAGATTTAAAAGACCCAGCACAATGATTAATACAACAAAGCACAACATTATGAAACTTTGGAACACCTAGAATGGAGAGAAGATTCTAAAAGCTGTCAGAGATTAAGAACATGAAACATACAATGGATTACAGAAGAGAATAACATTGAGCTTCTCAACAGCAACACTAGAAGTAAAAAGACAAACACCTTCAAAATTCTGAGGAAAATGTTTTTTTTTACCTCAAATTCTATACTTCATATCAATCAAATATAAAGACTAAAGATACTTAAGACATGTAACATCTCAAAAAATAAAGGATGAGCTCCAGCAGAAAAAGGGAGTAAACTAAAAAAGATGGCACCATGGAATCCAGAAAACAGAGCCAGTACAGAAATCAAGTTTTTTTTATAATAGTGAGGGAAGCTCCAGGATGACAGCTGTACAGTGGAACTCAAAAGCAACCAGTCCAAACTGAAATGGCATGATGGGGAACTTTAGGAGAGTGGTCCCCAAGAAAAAAAATAGAACCTACAAATTAATTCCTGTGGCTTCCTGTATTGAGTTTACAACTCTACTTAGATTATGACAGTTACTTAGAAAACTAAACCAAATATGAGTCCATTTTCAATGCCAAAGAAAAATAGAATTCGTAAGAAACTGCCTTAGACCATTCAGGCTGCTATAAGGAAATACCATAGATTGGGTAGCTTATAAACCATAAAAATTTATTTAACACAGTTCTAGAGGCTAGAAGTCTAAGATCAGGGTGCCAGCAAGGTCCGCAGTGAGAGTCCTCTTCTGCATTGCAGACTTCTCATTGTAACTTCACAGGACAAAAGGGGTGAGAGAACTCTGTGGGCTATCTTTTATAAGAACATTAGCTCCACCTTCATGATCTTATCACCTCCCAAAAGTTCCACCTCCAAATACCATCATCTTTGGGGGGTTAAGATGTCAACATATGAATTTTAGGGGGACACAGACATTCAGACCATGACAGAAAGAAAATCATACTACATAGTTCAGCTGGCTGTCCACCATATAATAAATATTGATTTATCCATTTATTGGGAGAATAGAAGGAAAAAATATGTCAGTGAGGGGAGGGAGATTTTTGTAACTAAATCTTCATAATAAATAGTATAAAATCAACAGATAATGCTAAAAGTTATAAATTTTTAAAACAATAAAACATGTCATTTTTAAAATATGAAGATAATAACAGAATAACTCAGGGGAACAGGAATCAACAGTAATGAGGGCAGGTTGGAAGACTACTGCTTTTATATATGTGCTTAATAGCATTAGGTGACCTTTTAAACTGTGAGTACACAATGCTTTGAAAAAAAATGTAAATTAGAAAAATAATATCTTCCTGGCACTATTTCTAATTTTGCCTTGGATGCAGTCCCTCAAAAATAGAAAGGTCAAAGCATGATTAGGAGAAGGAAAGAGATGAAATTTAATATACCTAGACTGAATTATTACTCAGTTATCTACCCTCAACATTCATGCCTTTTCAATTCCATCCAGTGCTAGATCTTCAATCCAGACTCACCGGGTTCTGGAGTCAAAGAGACATGAGTTCAAATTCTTTATTACGAAAAATCCAAATGTTCTTTTCTCCAAAACAGGGGATACTGATAAATTATAACTATTGTTTTTAACAAGGTAGGCTAAGGTCACTGAGCTCTGTTAATAGAGTTACGTATCTTCATCAAGGGAAAATGAGTAACATTTGGTGGTTTCCTGATTAAATTCCCTTAATTTTATTTTTTTAAGTTTTAATTTTAATTCCTGTTAGTTAACGTAGTTTTATATTAGTTTCAGGTGTACAATATAGTGATTCAGTACTTCCATACAACACCTGGTACTCATCATCAGTGCACTCCTTAATCCCCATCACGTAATTAACCCATCCCTTCACCTCCCTCCCCTCTGGCAATCATCAGTTTGTTCTATATAATTAAAAGTCTGTTTCTTGATTTGTCGCGCTCTCTTTTTTTCTCTTTCCTTGTTTGTTTTGTTCCTTAAATTCCATATATAAGTGAAATCATATGGTATTTGTCTTTCTCTAACTTATCTTGCTTAGCAGAATACTCTCTGGCTCCATCCATATCATTGCAAATGGAAAGATTTCATTCTTTTTTATGGCTGAATAATATTCCACGATATATATATATACCCCACTTCTTCTTTATCCATGCATCAATAGATGGACACCTGGGCTGCTTCCATATCTTGGCTATTGCAAATAATACTGCTATAAACATAGGGGTGCATCTATCTCTTTGAATTAATGTTTTTGTATCCTTTGGATAAATACCCAGTAGTGCAATTGCTGAAACATAGGGTAGTTCTATTTTTAACTTTTTGAGAAACCCCCATACTGTTTTCCACAGTGGCTGCACCAGTTTGCATTCCCACCAAGAGCGCACAAATGTTCCTTTTTCTCCACATCCTTGCTAACACCTGTTTTTTCTTGTATTGTTGATTTTAGCTATTCTCACAGGTGTGAGGTGATATCTCATTGTAGTTTTGATTTGCATTTCCATGATGGTAAGTGATGAGGAACATCTTTTCATGTGTCTGTTGGCCGTCTGGATGTCTTCTTTGGAGAAATGTCTGCTCATGTCTTCTGCCCATATTTCAACTGGATTATTTGTTTTTTGGGTGTTGAGTTGTATCAGTTCTTTATAGATTTTGGATACTAACCCTTTATCAGATATGTCATTTGCAAATATCTTCTCCCATTCCATAGGTTGCCTTTTAGTTTTGTTGACTGTTTCCTTCACTGTGCAGAAGCTATTTATTTTGATTTAGTCCCAGCAGTTTATTTTTGCTTTTGTTTCCCTTGCCTCAGGAGACATATCTAGAAAAAAGTTGCTACAGCTGATGTCAAATAGGTTACTGCCTGTGTTCTCTTCTAGGATGTTTACGGTTTCAGGTCTCACATTTAGGTCTTTAATCCATTTTGAATTTATTTTTGTGCATGGTGTAAGACAGTGGTCCAGTTTCTTTCTCTTGCATGGTGCCATCCAACCTCCCAAACACCATTTGTTGAAGAGACTGTCCTTTACCAATTGGATATTCTTTCCTGCTTTGTCGAAGAGTAATTGACCATATAGTTGGGGGCTTATTTCTGGGTTTTCTATTCTGTTCCATTGTAAATGCCCTTAATTTAAAAACACTGCTTGCTCACTCACTTGTTTGCTTACTCTTTTATATACATGTATCTCCATAGATAAATTAAGAAGAAATCTGTCCCTTTGTATCTCAAAAATAGCAAAAGAAGTTGTAATTGGTTTCCTCCACTGATACACTGTTTCCTTTCTAGGGTGAAGCAATAAAAAAGAGGGTAGAATACTCTCCCTAGCTAGAATTGTCATCTAAGCCCCCCTCCCACACACACAGGGGCGCCTGGGTGGCTCAGTCTGGTTAAGCATCTGACTTTGGCTCAGGTCATGATCTTAGGGTCCTGGAATCGAGCTCCACGAGGGGCTCCATGCTCAGCAAGGAGTCTGCTGGGCCCTCTCCCTTTCCCTCTGCCCCTCCCCCCTGTTCATGCTTTCTCTCTCTGAAATAGAATTTTTTTTTTAAGATTTTATTTTTTTATTTGACAGAGAGAGACACAGTGAGAGAGAGAACACAAGCAGAGGGAGAGGGAAAAGAAGACTCCCCGCTGAGCAAGGAGTCCGATGCGGGGCTCGATCCCAGGACCCTAGGATCATGACCTGAGCCGAAGGCAGACGCTTAACGACTGAGCCACCCAGGCACCCCATAAATAAAATCGTTATTTTATTTTTTATTTTTTTTTAAGATTTTATTTATTTATTTGACAGAGAGAGGCACAGCAAGAGCGGGAACACAAGCAGAGGGAGTGGGAGAGGGAGAAGCAGGCTTCCCGCAGAGCAGGGAGCCCGATGTGGGTCTCGATCCCAGGACCCTGAGATCACGGCCTGAGCTGAAGGCAGACCCTTAATGACTGAGCCACCCAGGCGCCCCAAATAAAATCTTTTTTTTTTTTAAGATTTATTTATTTATTTGAGAGAGCGAGAATGAGAGAGAGAGTACATGAGAGGGGGGAGGGTTAGAGGGAGAAGCAGACTCCCTGCCGAGCAGGGAGCCCGATGCGGGACTCGATCCAGGGACTCCAGGATCATGACCTGAGCCGAAGGCAGTCGCTTAACCAACTGAGCCACCCAGGCGTCCCATAAAATCTTTAAATAAAAAGTAAATAAATACAACTCCCCACAGAAGTTTGGCTCTGGACTTAAAAAAAAGGGGAGGGGGGCGGTGCTTTTTCATCCTCCACTCAACTCAATCACCAAGTGAGTAATTCCAGCTATGGAGTTTAGGACAATCAGGACTGTTCGAGGGTTCTACCTTCAGACAGAAGACTAGAGAAAGTATGGCTAATATCACTATATGTTGAGATATTTCATTTGATAGAGAATAAATAGTCTCTATCAAATGGAAAGCTCTTAGATGAATGTCTTCGGTTAAAATGTAATATTCAAATGTGTATCTTCTTTAAGGTTTCCTGATGTAACTGACTTTTTGATAAGCTAACCAAGTCCTGATCATGTAAGAGGACCTTTGTCATAATCTACTCCTTAATTCCCCATTGCAATGCCTCATCCCATCCCATAGACACATACACACACTCATACCTTCACTCACAGTAAATTACAGGCCTAGACTCTCACATGCTGTTTCCATATTTGGGGGTAACCTGTTCTGCCTATTGCACTGTGAACTTCCTCCTAGACTCTGCAGCTGAGTCTGTGCCTGCCTCAACCCAGTTATGCCAGTCTCGTGGCATATGTCAGTCTTTCCAAGTCTGCCCCTACTTGTTTTAAGATACGACACTAGTTCTGACCTCTGGCGTATCACAGAGTATGTCTACCAGTCATTCAAGCTCTTAAACACAGTAAAGCTCTGAAGGGATTCAGAACAAGACTCCCTAAAATGTGCTACTTTATGGCATGTGGACTATTTTGAGCTGAAGGTAATCAAGACCCAGCAGGCCGAAGAAAAAATTTTGCCTCTCCCTAACCTACCTAAATAAATTTAGATAAGGGTCCTGGTCCAGCAAGAGAGCTTATTACCAAGAGATAACTTTGGTATCTGAATGACCTATCTGTAGGACAGGACAACATCTAATTACCAAACATCTGTTCTTCTTATCAGCCTGTGAATCATCCTCCTCCTCTTTGAAGACCCAGGCTTCTCTGTCCCATTCCTTAGTCCAAGATGGCACACAAGCCTCAATTACCTGGCTTGTCCTTGGGGCTCACGGTCTTTCTGGGGTCCCCATACATAAATAAGTAAATTTGCCTTTCTCTTGTTAAACTGCTCTATGTCAATTTTTTTTAAAGATGTATTTATTTGGGGCGCCTTGGTGGCTCAGTCGTTAAGCATCTGCCTTCGGCTCAGGTCATGATCTCAGGGTCCTGGGATCGCGCCCCACATCAGGCTCCCTGCTCGGCGGGAAGCCTGCTTCTCCCTCTCCCACTCCCCTTGCTTGTGTTCCTGCTCTCGCTGTCTCTCTCTCTGTCAAATAAATAAAATCTTAAAAAAAAAAAGATGTATTTATTTGTGAGAGAGAGAGGGAGTGTGAGCAGGTGGGGGGCAGAGGGAGAGGGAGAGAAAGAATCTCAAGCAGACTCCGTCCCGAGCTCGGAGCCCGACATGGGGCCCGATCTCATGACCCCGAGATCATGACCTGAGCCAAAACCAAGAGTTGGATGCTTAATCAACTGAGCCACTGAGGTGCCCGCAAACTGTCCTATGTTAATTTGATTATTATATCAGCGAAAAAAACAAGAAGGGTGGAGGAAAAATTTTTCTTCCCCAATAGCTCCTATCCACAGATTTTTTTTCAACTCTTTTTCATATGTGAATTCACTACAGACAAGCTACATTTAACTTGGCTTTCTTTCAAGGAATGTGGTTACTGGGTTCATTTTAGCCAAGTGTCATTATAGCAAAAATATTCTAATTTGGATTATTATGGTGTTTGTACTTCCACTGCAGTGGTTTTCAGATTAGTGTGGGTAAGAATCTCCAGAGGGGTGGCTAAATTGCATTTTCCTGGGCCTAATCCCCTTCCCAAAAGATTTTGAGTTAGTGGGTCTAGGATGGAGTCCAGGAATCTGCAGGATATATAAGCACACAGGTCATTCTAATGTCAGAGGTGCTGGGGTCCACACTTTGAAATACCATACTTGTTAGTTTTCAATAAAGCCCACATGGATCCACTCATGTAATAGGATGCTTTGAAGAATACGTGTCTAGAAGTCTGCTTTTCTCCTCTGATGGCATTAAATGCAAAAAGAAGGAAATCTAGAGCTAAACTGCTGGCACTGTCCCTTTAAAGATCATCATTATTCTGAAAATGAAATGTTTGCTTGCTTCCTTCACAAAGAAAAAGTTTTGCTTGCCGTGGGAGTAAAAGGTGTTATGATTGCAAAATTTTTGTTCACCAGACAAATTCCAGTCCTTTCATATGGCTTTAGACAATGCTCCCTCTTAACTGTACAGCACTTCAAAATCCTGAGGAGGTGGTTTCAGTGGGGGCTAATGCCAGTGTTATTCAGAAAACATGCAAACAGAATCAAGACTTAGAGCTGCTCAAGGGGATGGAACAGTGGCCTCCCAAGCAATAGGACTTGTACTGGCTAGAGCCACTGAGTCATGCCCATCTCCCTTAAAGGTGTGGGAAATGAATTACTTCTCAGGTTAAAAGACCAGAATCTGGCTCAGACACTCCTTGGGATGCTTTCCCTACTCCTGGTCCTAGTCTCTCATAAGATCCAAGGCAATGACAGAAATACGAGAATTCAGTCACAGCTCTGACACTTTATTGACTATAAGACCTTCAGCAAGTCATTTTAGTGGTCTAAGCTTGTATAATTAGGACGACAGGATGGTTGTGAAAATTAAGCACAGTTCCTGGCAGGAAACGGCTGCAACATTCACTTTTGATTCCTACCTCATAATTTGGTCTGGAGTCATTGTTACACCAATCCCTCAAGGGCAGTGAGTCTCTCCAGTCACCATTTAGCGCAGGGCAACACCCTTTCCAATGGACACTGTATGCCATTTAATATGGCTGACTTTAGGCTGACAGTTAAGAAGAGTTGGGGTGTAATCATCAGTTACCAATATGATAGAGTAGCAAGCAGGTTACGAGTTTTAATGCTAATTGAGGATACTTTTCTTTTTCTTAAAAATTCCATTTTAACCTACCTATTTTCACATGTTTTAAATGAAGTTCAAAACTTAGATACAACAAAACTTGGATTTACCCAACAGATCAATTAAGGCAAGGGCTCTCAGTGGTACAAAGGAGGCTATGTAATTTTCTGAAAACCTAATAAATGCTACAAATCCTCTCTCCTCTGGAGAAAAATACACATGCACACTAAATTATGCATTCAGTTGATGGAGGTTTACAGACTCCCCACAGACCATCAACGAAACCCAGACTAAGAAGCCCTGGTATGTGTACCATCACTCACTTACCACTCTTGCCCCAGTAAAGTAGGAGCCTAAGCCTCTCCTAACCCTGAGAACAACCTGGGAACTTCTCTTGAAGGCTGTTAAAAGCCCACAGAAGACATATGTGGGCTCCTTTAACAGACACTTGGGTTCTCACAAGGACTACATACAGCAAATATCTAGGCAATGATGGGGTTGCCATGGTGAGGTGATTAGGAACTCAATTTTGTAGTTTAACCAATATGTTTTTGAGCTTCTGTAAATCAGGCAAAATGGAAGGCAGGTTGGAGAGAATAGTCCAAAGAAAACTAAGTTTTCTTGAAGGGTCTCATTCAAAGTTTAGGGGTCATGTTCTCCACATTGCTTGCCGTATTACAAGTATGCTGGAACATCTTCTACTCCATTGTCAGGAACTGCTCCCCACCTTCCTAGTTCTGCTTTTTTCTAATGGGGACTTCAGAATATCAACTTGTCAATGCTCTGATTCTCAGATATCAAGAGTTAAACTGTGTGAGATCTGTTTTCCAGGGGACAAGCTGCTGGGGGAGGCAAAGTTAAAACAGGCTGCATACAGCAAATAACAGGAATCAGACATCAGGCAAAAAGCAAGTGGTAAACTATGTTCAATTAACTTCTATTATTACATATTTTTTAAACTTTCAGTGTAGGCATGGCATGGTTATTCTTAACCCATCTCCCTCCTACGGAGAGCTGTGTTTTAAGGGTCGGAATGCAGTATCATTCAGATTTAAAGATAACAATCCTGGCCTTCCCCAAGAAAATGTGAATGCAGAGTTTCTCCTCCATAAGAATCAACCCTAGTCCTTCAACCCTTATGATTAAAGATATGCTTTTGAGGGGTGCCTGTTTGGCTCAGTCAATAAAACATGTGACTCTTGATCTTGGGATTGTAAATTCGAGACCCACGTTGGGTATGGAGATTACTTTAAAAAAATAAAATCTTAAAAGAAAAACATATGCTTTTGAGAGAATGCTGGTCAAGTCAAGTCAGGAGTACAAGCTGTGGCTGAAGAATTAAGACATGTGGTTCTAGACAGGGATGATATCCAAAGAGAAAATTAAGAACATCAATGGTAGCTCTGAAAAGAAAATGAGCTTGAATGATTTTGAATGATTTTCAAAATGATTTTGAAATTAACTGGTAAATAGTATATTGAAATATGACAGAAAAAGAAATTGAAAGAGAACCTTAGAACTGCAAAAATAGGATTCATCTTGTTCTAATGCTCAGCTAACACAGGAAAGCAGCTCTTATCTTAATGTCTTCAGAAATGAGACCCATTGAGATATACAAGTGACAGTTATGCCACCTATTCATGGGACTTAAAGGATAAATACAAACATATCCACCAATAGGGAGGATAGGCTTTCAAGTTCTCAAGGGTTGGTCCTGCATTTTCTGCTCTACTCTGGCTATATTTTCTTCCTAAAAGACCTCACCTAGTCCCAGGCTTTAAATACCATCTATACGCCAATTTTTCTCAAATTTATTTCTCCAGCCCTGACTTCCTCCAGATTTGTATACTCAACTGTCTACTTAATTGCAATTCCAAGGGTAACCAATAAAAAAATAACTAAAATACACACAGAAAATGAAAAGAGAAGGGAATCAAAATGGTACCAAAAAACCCCACAAAAGGCAATACTGAAGAAATTGAGGAACATAAATGATGTAAGCAATATAGAAAATAGCAAAATGGCAGAATTAAATCTTTCCTTTAAAACAATTTTTAAAAAACATTTGTGGGGCACCTGAGTGGCTCAGTCGGTTAAGCGTCTGCCTTCAGCTTGGGTCATGATCCCAGTGTCCTGGGATCGAGCCCTACATCGGGCTCCCTGCTCCGCGGGGGGCCTGCTTCTCCTTCTCCTTCTCCCTCTCCCACTCCCCCTGCCTATGTTCCCTCTCTCACTGTGTCTCTCTCTCTCTGTCAAATAAATAAATAAATAAATAATTTTTTAAAAAGTTGTTATAAGGGATGCCTGGGTAGCTCAGTTGGTGAAGTGTCTGCCTTCAGCTCATGTCATGATTCCAGGGTCCTGGGATCAAGTCCTGCATCGGGCTCCTTGCACAGCAGGGGGCCTGCTTCTCCTTCTCCCACTCCCCCTGCCTGTGTTCCCTCTCTCACTGTGTGTCTCTCTCTCTGTCAAATAAATAAATAAATAAATAATTTTTTAAAAAAGAAGTTGTTATGAGGGATGCCTGGGTAGCTCAGTCGGTGAAGTGTCTGCCTTCAGCTCATGTCATGATTCCAGGGTCCTGGGATCGAGTCCTGCATCGGGCTCCTTGCTCAGCGGGGACCCTGCTTCTCCCTCTGCCTGCCGCTCCCCCTGCTTGTGTGCTCTCTCTCACACAAATAAATGAATAAAATCTTTATAATTAAAAAAAAAAGTTATGAGACCAAAAAAAAATTATGAGACAAAAAAAAATGACATCATGTATTGATAAAAGGGTCAATTTATCAAGAAGAAATAACAATTATAGACATACACACAAACAAAAGAGCCCCAAATTATGTGAAACAACCATTGACAGAATTGGAGAAATAGTTCTACAATAATAGTTGTAAACTTCAATAGTCTATAGATATATGCACAAACAAAAGAGCCTCAAAACATGAGAAACAATCACTGAAAGAACTGAAGAGAGAAATAGGCAGTTCTACAATAATAGTTGGAGACTTTAATGCTCTACTTCCAATAATGGATGGACATCTAGACTCAAGATCAATAAGGAAATAGAGGATTTAAACAACAGTATAAATCAAATACACCTAACAAACATACAGGAACGCTCCACCCATCAACAGAATACACATCCTTCTCAAGTGCACGTGGAATATTCTTCAGGACAGACAATATTTTAGGCTACAAAACAAGTCTCAATAAATTTAAAAAGATAGAAATCATACAAACTGTCTTTTCTTTTTTTTCTTTTTAAAGATTTTATTTATTTATTTGACAGAGAGAGACACAGCAAGAGAAGGAACACAAGCAGGGGGGTGGGAGAGGGAGAAGCAGACTCCCCGCATAGCAGGGAGCCTGATGTAGGGCTAGATCCCAGGACCCTGGGATCATGACCTGAGCCAAAGGCAGACACTTAATGACTGAGCCACCCAGGTGCCCCCAAACCATCTTTTCTGACCAAAATGAAATGACTCTAGAAATCAAGAACAAGGAAAACTGGAAAATTCACAAATGTGTGGAAATTAACATACTCTTAGCCAATGGGTAAAAGAAAAAAAATTACAAGAGAAATCAGAAAATACTTTGATATAAATAAAAATGAAAATACAGCATACCAGGGCGCCTGGGTGGCTCAGTTGGTTAAGCGACTGCCTTCGGCTCAGGTCATGATCCTGGAGTCCCGGGATCGAGTCCCGCATCGGGCTCCCTGCTCAGCGGGGAGTCTGCTTCTCCCTCTGACCCTCCCCCCCTCTCATGTGCTCTCTCTCATTCTCTCTCTCTCAAATAAATAAATAACATCTTTAAAAAAAAAAAAAGAAAACACAGCATACCAGAACTTATAGGAGTCAGTGAAAGCAGTGCTCAGAAAAAATGCATACCTCTAAATGCATATATTAAGACAGAAACTATTTCTCAAAGTAATAGGCTAACTTTATGCCTTAAGGAATCAGAAAAAGAAAAGTAAACCAAACTCAAAGCTAGCAGAAGAAATAATGAAGAGAGCAGAGATCAGTGAAATACAGAAGAGAAAATCAAAGAGGATCATAAAACCAAAAGTTGGTTTATTTAAAAGATCAACAAAATTGACATTTACTTAGACTAAGAAAAAAATCTAAATAATGAAAATCAGAAATACAAGAGGCAACATTATTCCAAACCTTAGAGAAATTTAAAAAAAATTATAAATGAATACTTTGAACAATTTTACACCAATAAATCACCAAATTACTAAATTGACTTAAGATGAAAGAGAAAATCTACGGGGCACCTGTGTGGCTCAGTCAGTTAAGCATCGGACTCTTGATTTTGGCTCAGGTCGTGATTTCAGGGTCGTGAGATGGAGCCCCAAGTTGGGGCTCTGAGCTCACTGGGGAGTCCACTTAAGATTCTCTCTCCCTCTCCCTCTGCCCCCCATCTTGCGAGCATGCACATGTACTTTCTCTCTCAAATAAATGAAGAAATTAAAAAAAAAAAAGATTGGTGCGAGCCAAGCTACTCATGCTGTTTGACAAAGTCCAAGTATGGGGGACGATCCTGAAAACAGGAGACTCCACAGCTGGCTCCTGCTATTCTCTCTCATTTTGTTTATGGCAATCTTTATAATTGTGGGAATATTTCTGGGGTTTCATGATAAAGTGACTACTCATCTTAGTTACACCTATCTAAGCAATCATAATGAAACTAATTCCACGAAGAATTAGTTTCTATAGAACAAAATAACAAGACGGTCACGCTCTGTCTAGCACCTTTCTCTTTGCGTACTGTTTTTTAGTTTTAGCGAAAGCCAATAAGCGGAAATCAATAAAGGTCATGTTAATCATTACAAAGGAAAAATGAAGGAAGGCTATGGCTGTAATCCAGAAAGTGATCTCAGATTTGGAAAAACAAAAATATCCTAACATATAAATAAAGTTCCTGCGAGGCTGTCAGGAGGAGATGCTTGCAACCTGATCCTGTGTCTGTGTCTCCTCATTCGCCGACGCCGTCCTTTCCTACGAGAGACCCACCCCGGCTGGAGCTGGACTCCGGCAAAAGATGAAATAGAAAATCTGAATAGACCTGTAATAAGTAAGAAGATCAAACTGATAATCAAAAACCTCTCAACAAAGAAAGTCCAGGACCAGCTGGCTTCACTAGTGAATTCTACCAAACATTTAAAGAAGAATTAACAGTATCAGTATCCTCGTTACTCAAGTATTTTGATTTCTCAGTTGTAAGAATACACAAAGCTCCTTCCTGTAATGCATTTCAATTCTTAGAACACTTTTCTCTCAAATCTTTAAATAATTGACTTATTCTTATCCTCAGATCTTAGTTTAATTGTTTCTCCTTAATGGAGTCCTTCCTAAATCATGCTAACAGTTCCCGTCTATTTATTTTTTATCACAGCACAGTTTATTTCAGAACACTTACCCTGAAATTAACCTTCCTCATTTATTTGTTTGCCTTTTTTTTTTAAGATTTTATTTATTTATTTGACAGAGAGAGACACAGCAAGAGAGGGAACACAGCAGAGGGAGTGGTACAGGGAAAAGCAGGCTTCCCGCGGAGCAGGGAGCCCGATGTGGAACTTGATCCCAGGACCCTGGGACCATGACCTGAGCCGAAGGCAGATGCTTTAACAACTGAGCCACCCAGGAGCCCCTATTTGTTTGCCTTTTAATCTTGTCTTCTCACTAAGCTGAAGTACTATGAAGGCAGAAGCCTTGTCCACTTTATTTTCAGTTGTATAGCCAGAGCCTAGTAAAATACCTGACACATGGTAGAGTTTCAGTAAATTTTAGTGAATAACTAAAAGGAAACACTTTATACAACCATTAGATATTAGGTGTGCCTGGCTGGCTCAGTTGGAAGAGCATGTGACTCTTGATCTCGGGGGAGGGGGGGAGGTCATGAGTTCGAACCCCACATTGGAGGTAGAGATTACATAAATAAATAATTTTTTTAAAAAGCCCTTAGATAGGGGCGCCTGGGTGGCTCAGTCGTTGGGCGTCTGCCTTCAGCTCAGGTCACGATCCCAGCGTCCTGGGATCAAGCCCCACATCGGGCTCCCTGCTCGGGCGGGAAGCCTGCTTCTCCCTCTCCCACTCCCCTTGCTTGTGTTCCCTCTTTCGCTGTGTTTCTCTCTGTCAAATAAATAAAATCTTTAAAAAAAAAAAAAAGCCCTTAGATATTAATCCGTGACTAAAAAATTGGCATAAGAAATAACTAGGTTTTGGGCGCCTGGGTGGCTCAGATGGTTAAGCGTCTGCCTTCGGCTCAGGTCATGATCCCAGGGTCCTGGGATCGAGTCCTACATCGGGCTCCCTGCTAGGCGGGGAGCCTGCTTCTCTCCCTCTGCCTCTGCCTCTCTCTCTCTCTCTGACTTTCATGAATAAAAAAAAAAAAAAATTTAAGAAATAACTAGGTTTCAAGTTAATATATAGCAAACCAAAACATTTGTCTCTGATGCATTCCATCTTTCTCTACTCTAATGTTTTAAACATATAAATTATTAAATATTCTAGAAATTTAAGGTGAAGAATGATTTTTTCTAACTGTAGCTAAATATTATCCTTTGGCGTTACTCTTCAGACAAGCAAATATCATAATCCCTTTAAGGAGGCTAAAAAAGGCCGAACTACTAATGCTTTATTTGGACATAAACTTAAAATGATAAACAAAAGTCATCGTAGATACTATTAATAAGTAACAGTAAACATATATCAGTATTCCCTGAAGGGAGATCCTGAATAGTTAAGACACTGCCTCAGTGTTAAGTATAGGCATATCGGCCTAAGATACAGAGTTTAATCTCAGCGTACATTCTCACAAGAGTTCCAGACCACGCTGAAATGAAAGGGAAGAATGACAGCTTCATTTCAGTCACATTTTCAAAAGTTAAGTTGCCTGTTTTTTGTTTTGTTTTGCTTTTTTTTTAGAGAGAGAACGTGCAAGCAGGGGGTGGGGAGGGGCAGAGGGAGAGGGAGTGAGAGAATCCCAAGCAGGCTCCATTGCAGGGCTTGATCCCAGGATCCTGAGATCATGACCGGGCCTAAATCAAGAGCTGGCCACTTAACCAACTAAGCCACACAGGCACCCCTCGTGTGATTTTTTTTAATGCTGGTTTAGATTTCTAAAATTATTACCCAAAATTGTCAAATGGCCAGAACTTCTGGACAAATATCTTATAATCCCATGAACTCACACAATAAAAATGACCCAAAAATTTAGTTGAGGCACTTGTACTACTAGAGAGTCCTTAAAAGCTAAAGGACTGGGCGCCTGGGTGGCTCAGATGGTTAAGCGTCTGCCTTCGGCTCAGGTCATGATCCCAGGGTCCTGGGATCGAGTCCCGCATTGGGCTTCCCGCTCCTTGGGAGCCTGCTTCTCCCTCTGTTTCTGTCTCTCATGAATAAATAAATAAAATCTTTAAAAAAAAAAAAAAGCTAAAGGACTACCCAAATCCACACTTTACTTAGAGGTCAGAAAGGGAAAAAACAAAAGAAATTAAGTATTGTCAGCAGTTAGGAACCATCCATATAACTAGAAATATTCTCCTTAAAAATATTTATCACTTTAACATGTATTGAATGCTTACAATGGACCAGGTTTTTCTAAGTGCTTATAATCTTTATTGCATAGAAATGTCACAATAACTCAAAAAGGCAGGTGCTACCATGATGCTCACTTTACTACTAAAGAAACCGAGGCTCTGAAAGGTTAGATAACTTGCCAAAGGCTCACAGGTAGTTAACAGCAAAGCTAGCGGTCTAAGCCATGCAGTCTGATTCCTTTGACAGTATTATCTAAAGAGGTTAAAGATTGGGGCGCCTGGCTGGCGCAGTTGGTAGAACATGTGATTCTTGATTTGGGGGTTGTGAGTTCAAGCTCATGTTGGGTGTAGAGTTTACTTTAAAAAAATTTTGTTTTAAAATAAAAGGGATATGGACTCTACATCTTAATAAATCAACATTCACTCAATAGGCTCAGTTAATATGTACAAGTCTAGGTAGTCCACCCTACTTTTCTGTCCCCTTTCCAACTGAGAATCCTGAGCAACAGGAGTTAAGATGCTTATGGCAAAAGCCATCATTTCATGTTGAAAAAGAAGGGGAAAAAACTCTATGAACAATAAAGAGGTGATTGCATTTCCAGGAAAGTAGCAAACCATATAACCCTACGTTATCTTACTGTGGTCATAAAGTCTGCCAGTTAAAACAGTCTTTCTGTAACTTCTGTGGCCTTGGACTACAGTTTACTATTATTGACCTCAAAGCTAATCACTGTATCTATCTCCACTCTAACAAAAACCACTTTAGGATAAGTACAAGAGCTAAGTCTTCATTTGTTGCAAGGATAACACAGATGCTACAGGCTTCCAATTTCTGTTTCTATTTCCACCTTGGTACAAGTGCCATATCTTTCAGCAGAGGTAATCATATAAGCCATTAATGGGTACCACCTCGGGAGGAGTCAGAGGATGAGATCCAACACAAAGCCTCTTCAGCAATCTCCCACCAGCATTAGAGAGCCCATTAATCCTAGGTAGTTCTGCTTTCCTTCAAAGAGATAAAGGAGCTCCCACTTCCAAGGAGGTCAGAGACAGATGAAGTGAGAGGCAGGAATGACTCTTAGAGTGACAAGAATATTTATTACCTAGTAATAAAAGTATTCCTCTGTTTTAACATAATTGTGTTCTGATGCTATATCAAAATAGCTGCATCCAAATACCTCCACTACCTAAAATGGCTATATCTCATTTTGCCCTGGACTTCTGATTCTATGATAAGATGGAGGAGGAAATGTACTTCTCCATATTCTTTCACTAAGTATAATTACCAACCCTGAACATTATATATAAAAACAGAAGATGACTCTGGAAGATGGAGAGAAGAAAGACCAGGTAGGAACCTTGAGACTCAAGGAATGGCATGATGGTAAATTCCCTGAGTTTTCCTTTTGCCTAATATATGCTGAATTGGGTGCAGTAGAATCTTGTAACCAGGATACACCCATGAATACAGACTAAAAGTGTTCCAAGTGGGCGCCTGGGTGGCTCAGTCGGTTGGGCGTCTGCCTTCGGCTCAGGTCATGATCCCGGGGTCCTGGGATCGAGCCCCGCATCGGGCTCCCTGCTCCTCTCCCACTCCCCCTGCTTGTGTTCCCTCTCTCGCATTCTCCCTCTCTGTTGAATAAATAAAATAAAATCTTTTAAAAAAACAAATAAATAAATAAAGGTGCTCCAAGTAAAACCTGTTCTCTCTAGCCGAAGGACCAGGATAAAGGCAGCTTGATAAGACAGAAAACTTTTAGACAATAATCACCTTACTCCAGCCAAATACCATGGGATAAAAATTGTGGTTGCACACAACCCATGACAGGATAAGCCAGGTAGGAAACCTAGACTTCTACCTTTACAAAGCTGTAACTAGTCATCTCTTCCCCCATACTAGGTTGGTGACAAAAAAAAAAAAAAAGGCAGAGTAGATATCTGGAACTTTCATTCTGACCCAGTGATAAGGAGCCCCCCGACCCCCGCTTCCATGGTGACAGTGGAGGCCATGTGAGGAACAGTAATGAGGCACTCTTTCTCCTCCCAGCCAAGGTGATGTCAGCAGAGGCCTAGTAAAGACATGAAATTTTATCCCTGCCCAAAAACAACAAGAGGTTCTTATTCGTGGAATGTCAAAGGTGGCCTAGTAGGAAATATGCACTTCCATCCCTAATTGGCAGTAATGAGGCAACATACCATTTCCCACCCTTGTGTGGTGACTGAGGAGTCCTATAAAAGTTTAATAAGATCCAGAGTCTCATAACATAATAGCCCCAATTGCCAGGATACACAAAAATAATCATTCATCATACTAAGAATCAGGAAAATCTGAACGAGGAAAAGAAAATCATCAGATGAAAACAAGAGACACAAATAATAGAATTACGTGACAAGGATGTTAGTCATCATAATGTTTCAATGAAAAATTATGTAAAAGATTGAAGAAAATGAAAAGATAGAAAGTCCCAAAGTTCCCATCAAATAAATATAGTGTCCCAGCAAAGAAATAGAAGACATAAAGAAAAATAAAATTTTAGAACTGAAAATATAGTACCAAAATGAAAAATTGCTAGAAGGAGCCCAAAGCAGAATAAAGTTGATAGGGGAAAGAATGAGTGGACATAAAGATAGGATAGTAGAAATTACCCATTCTGAGAAGTATGAGCAGGAACTCAGGAAGACTCAGCTTATTAAAGCTGTCCCAGTGACAAAAACAAGCTCTGTGTTTGAAGAGCCAGTGTCAGTAAATTCACCAATATAATGATGAAAGGAGGAAACAAAGTACTGGCCAGATCCCTCATGATGCAGACTCTGGAAGCTGGGAGAAGGAAGGAGTTTGAGAAGTACCATGCTGCTTCTGCAGAGGAACAGACAACCATCCAACGCAACCCCTACACCATCTTCCACCAAGCACTGAACAACTATGAGCCTGTGATTGGGCTGGTACCCATCTTCAGAGGTGACCATTTCTACCAAGTCCCTGTGCACTAGCTGAGCGGCGTCATCGCTTCCTGGTCATGAAGTGGATGATTACTGAGTGCAGGGAGAAGAAGCGCTGGTGGATGCTGATGCCAGAGAAGTTGTCACAGGAGCTGTGGGAGGCTTTTCACAAACAGGGCCCTGTGATCAAGAGGAAGCATGACATGCACAAGATGGCGGAGGCCACCCATGCCCTGGCTCACTCCTGTTGGTGGTAGATGGAGGGTAGAGGCTCACGGAGGAGCCCAGGGCTTTCTGCTGCAAGAAACAACAGGAACCACTGTCATGGTGAAAAACACTTGTTGGTTAAGGATGTAGTTCCCTTTTAAAGGCCGGCAGGTCTCATAAGGGTGGAGCAACATATGTATTGCTTGTAAGTCCTTTCTTTGGGGGCTAAAACTTGCTCTTCCTGTCCCATTTCCTTACAAAGAGGGAACATATCAATTTGGATTTCCCCCAGGAAACATAGGGCCCATCCAGCCACTCTTCCCTCAATTCAGGGTAGGACTTAGGACAATACTAAAGGAAGCGGGATTGGTTTTTTGTTTTTTGTTTTTAAGATTTATTTATTTATTTTAGAGAGAGGAAAGTAGAGAGCACGTGGGGGGAAGGGAAGAGAAAGAGGGGAGAAAGAATCCCAAGCAGACTCTACGCTGAGTGTGAGCCCGATGTGGGGCTTGAGCCCACAACCCCTGAGGTCACTACCTGAGCTGAAACCAAGAGTTGGACGCTCAACTCACTGTGCCACCCAGGCACCTCAAGAAGCAGTTTTAATATTAGAAAAGGTGAATTAGAAAATTCTCACCCTGGGGGGTGCCTGGGTGGCTCAGTCAGTTAAGCATCTGCCTTTGGCTCAGGTCATAATCCCAGGGTCCTGGGATCGAGCCCCGCATCTAGTTCCCTGCTCAGCAGGGAGCCTGTTTCTCCCTCTGCCTCTGCTTGCTGCTCCCCCTCTTGTGCTCTCTGTCAAATAAATAAATAAATAATATATATATATATTTTTAAAGATTTTATTTATTTATTTGACACAGAGAGAGTGAGAGAGGAATCACAAGTAGGCAGAGTGGCAGGGAGTGGCAGAGGGAGAAGCAGGCTCCCCGCTGAGCAAGGAGCCCAATGTGGGACTCGATCCCAGGACTCTGGGATCATGACCTGAGCCGAAGGCAGACGCTTAACGACTGAGCCACCCAGGCGCCCCCCCAAAAAATTGTTTTAATTAAATAAAAAAATAGAAAGAAAATTCTCACCCTGAACTGGTATGGCATGTGATGTGGCTCTGTCATTTACTAAAACTGAATGGAAAATTTTAAAAAAGGATAAAGTAAAAAGAAATGACCAATACTGAACAACAGAAAAAAAAATAGATGGGAAAAAAATACTTAGGGACCTGTAGTTCTATAACAAAAGATCTAACATTCACGCCATCAGAGTCCCATAAAGTGATAAGAAAGAATGGCACTTAAGTAGTATTCAAAGAAACAATGGCTGAGGGGTGCTTGGCTGGCTCAGTTTGTAGAGCATGTGACTCTTGATTTCAGTTTGTGAGTTCAAGCCACATCACTGAGTGTAGAGCTTACTTTAAAGGAAATAAATAGGGCGCCTGGGTGGCTCAGTTGGTTAGGTGACTGCCTTCGGCTCAGGTCATGATCCCGGAGTCCCGGGATCGAGTCCCACGTCGGGCTCCCTGCTCAGCAGGGAGTCTGCTTCTCCCTCTGACCCTCCTCCCTCTCATGCTGTCTGTCTCTCATTCTCTCTCTTGCAAATAAATAAAATCTTTAAAAAAAAAAATTTAAAGGAAATAAACAAATAAATAAAAAAGAAATAATGGCTTAAAATTCCCCAAATTTGGTGAATGACATAAACTTACAAATGCAATAAATCTACAAATGCAAAAACCTCAAACAGGATAGACCCAAAGAAATTCATGCCACAATACATTAGAATCAAACTCCTGAAAATTAGAGACAAAGAAAACCTAGAGAGTAGCAAGAGAGAAATGACACCTTACTTTCCAGGGGAAAAGAACATAAATTACAGCACATTTCTCAATACAAGTTCGGGGTGAGCACAGCCAGGAGGTGGGTGCTCCCTTCCTCCACACAACTCCCACTCATGGCTCTCCCTTGAGGCCAGAAGGGAGTGGCACACTATTTTTAAATGCTAAGCAAAGAAATATCAACCCAGAATTCCATATCCAGTGAAAATATTCTTCATGAAAAAAGGACAAATCAAGACTATATCAGATGAAGGGAAATTAAGAGAATTTGTCACCAGCAGAGTCACCCTAAAAGAACGGCTAAAGGAAATTAATGAAGCAGGAAGGAAATAATAAAAGAAGGAATCTTGGAACATTAGGAAGGAAGAAAGTATAATGAGAAGAGTCAAAAATTGGGCAATACAATAGACCTTCCTTTTCCTCAAGTTTCTAGACACTAAAAATGAACTATCTGGAAAAAAAAATTTTTTTTAATCACATGTACAATGTCATCAAAACAACAAAACACTTAGGAATAAATTTAACCAAGGAAGTGAAGCTCTATACTGTGAAAACTGTAAAACACTGATTAAAGAAATTGAAGAAAATGTAAATAAATGGAAAGATATCCCATGTTCATAGGTTGGAAGAATATTGTTAAAATTTCCATACTACCCAAAGCCATTTGTAGATTCAATGCAATCTCGACCAAAATTCTAATGCTATTTCTCATAGAAATAGAACAAACAATCCCAAAACTCATATGGAACCACAAAATACCCTGAATAGCCAAAGCAATCTTGAGAAAGAACAAAGCTGGAGACATCACATTCCTGATTTCAAACTATATTACAAAGCCATAGTAATCAAAACAGTATGGTACTGTCATAAAAACAGGCACACACACCAGAGGAACATAGTTAAAAGCTCAGACATAAACCCACACATATATGGTCGACTAATATGTAACAAGGGAGCCAAGAATAGACAATGAGGAAATGATAGTCTCTTTAAGAAGTGGTGTTTGGAAAACCGGATAATCACATGCAAAAGAATGAGCCCTGATGTGATACCACTAACAAAAATTAACTCAAAATATTTTAAGGATTTAAATATAACACCCAAAACCTTATAGCTCCTAGAAAAAGACATAGGAAAAATGCTCCTTGACATTAGTGTTGGCAAGGATTTTTTGGATACAATTCCAAAAGCACAGGCAACAAAAACAAAACAAAAAAAATCATCAAGAGGGATTTAATCAAACCAAAAGGCTTCTGCACTGCAAAAGAATCAATCAATAAAATGAAAAGGCAACCTATGGAATGGGAGAAGATATTTGCTAACCATCTATCTGATAAGGGGTTAATATACAAAATGTATAAGGAACTCATACAACCCAAGAGCAAAAATAACCAATAGAAAATCCAAAAAAATCCAATTTAAAAATGACCAGAGGAACTGAATAAACATTTTTCCAAAGAGATATACAAATGACCAATAGGTACATGAAAAGGGACTCAACATCACTAATCATCAGGGAAATGCAAATGAAAACCACCTGTTAGAATGGCTATTATCAAAAAGACAAGAGATAACAAGTGTTGGTAAGGATGTGGAAAAAGAGGACCTTCGTGCACTATTGGTGGGAATGTAAATTGGTGCAGCCATTACGGAAAGAAGTAGGGAGGTTGTTCAAAAAATTAAGAATAGAACTATCATATGATCTAGCAATCTCACTTCTGGGTATATATCCAAAGGAAATGAAATTAGGATCTCAAAGGGTATCTGGTCTCCCATGTTCATTGCAGCATTATTCACAGTAACCAAGACATTGAAATAGCCTAAGAGTCTAAGTATCAATGGAATAAGTTGTGACACACAGACACACACAATGGAATATTTTTCAGCTATGAGAAAGAAGGAAGGCCTGCCATTTGCAACAACATTTGGACCTTTACGCTAATTGAAATAAGTCAGAGAAAGACAAATACTGTATGATATCACTTATACATGAAATCTAAAAAAGCCAAACTTGGAGTGCCTGGGTAACTCAGTTGGTTGTGTCCAACTCTTGATTTTGGCTCAGGTCATGGTCCCAGGGTCGTGAGACTGAGCCCTGCGACAGGCTCTGTGCTGGGCGTGGAGTCTGCTTAAGATTCTCTCTCTCCTCTCCCTCTGCCCCTCCCCTGTCTTGCTCTCTCTCTCAAAAAAAAAAAAAACTTAAAAAAAATAAAAATAAATTAAAAAGCCAAACTCACAGAACAGAGAGTAGAATGGTTCTTGCCAGGGTTCTCGGGGCAGGAGAAATGGGAATGTGTTGGTCAAAGGGTACAAACTTTCAATTATAAGATAAGTAAGTTCTTAAGATCTAATGTACAGCATGATGACTATAGTGAGCAATACTACATTATTTACTTTAAAGTTGCTAAGGGAGTAAATTCTAAATGTTCCTACCAAACCAAAAAAATGATAATTATGTGAAGTGATGGAATTGTGAACTAACGCTTCTGTGGTTATCATTTTATATAAACATGTATCAAATCATCATGTTGTACACCTTAAACTTACACAATGTTGTCTATCAGTTATACCTCAGTAAAGCTGGAGGAAAAAATTAGAAGGAGGAAGGGAGGCAAAAAGGGAGGGAAGAAGGAAAAAGAAAAAGTTTAAAGCGATAAGACTGTAGAAGAAAGTTAAAAAAAAACAACTGTCCTCACAAAGGATCTGATTTTAATTGAATCAGTCTGTGCAGCAATTTATTTTCCAGGACATTGTTGAAAATAATAGACCAATTAGCCAGCAATTTTTTTTTTAAAGATTTTTATTTATTTATTTGAGAGAGAGAGAGAGAGCATGAGAGGGGGGAGGGTCAGAGGGAGAAGCAGACTCCCTGCTGAGCAGGGAGCCCGATGCGGGACTTGATCCCGGGACTCCAGGATCATGACCTTAGCTGAAGGCAGTCGTTTAACTAACTGAGCCACCCAGGCGCCCCAATTAGCCAGCAATTAGTGGAGCTTGATAGCTAGGTGTGCTCAGGGAAAGAGACAAAGAGAGCCCTGCCAAAACAACTAGCATTCTGAGGTGATTGTGCATATGGCCAATGCTATGTCCTCCAAGAAGTATCAGAAGCTCATACTATAGAGATGAAATACATTTCATTAAAAATGATCCAGTTAAACGATCCAGCTAGCCAGAAACAAATAAACAAGTATAACAAGCAACCCCACAAACACAGGTGGAATGGAATGTGGACCTGTAACCAGAGTTGCTACGATATGTTACCTAAAACAGCCCGTTTCCAACAAAAAAATTATAAGACATGCAAACAGTGAAGTCTGACCCATATATGGGGGAAAGCAGGCAACAGAAATTGCCTGAGAGTGGACAGATGTCAGATTTAATGAACAAAGATTTCAAAGTAGCCAGTACAAAACATATTCAAAGCACTAAAGAATATCATGCTTAAATAAGAAAAGGTATGATAACAATGTCTCATCAAATAGAGACTGTCAACAAGAAGATAGAAACTATAAAAAAGAACTAAATGGGGCGCCTGGGTGGCTCAGTTGGTTAAGCGACTGCCTTTGGCTCAGGTCATGATCCTGGAGTCCCGGGATCGAGTCCCGCATCGGGCTCCCTGCTCAGCAGGGAGTCTGCTTCTCCCTCTGACCCTCCCCCCTCTCATGTACTCTCTCTCATTCTCGTTCTCTCAAATAAATAAATAAAATCTTTAAAAAAAAGAAAAAGAACTAAATGGAAATTCTGAAGCTTAAATTATGATAACTTAAAAGAAAAATTTACTAGAGGGGCTCAACAGTTGATTTGAACTGCCAAAAGAAAGAGTTAGCGAAAGAAAGAAAGAAAGAAAGAAAGAAGGAATTAGCAAGTATGAACATAGACCTGTAGATACTATACAATCAAAATAATACAGAGGAAAAAAGAAAATAAAAGGAGCTTCAGAGTCAGGGCACCTGGCTAACTTAGTTGGTGGAGCACGCGACTCAATCTCAGGATCTTGAGTTCGAGCCCCATGTTGGGTGTAGAGATTACATTAAAAAAACAAAAAAAAAAGAACTTCAGAGCATTGTGCGACCCTGCAAAGTATACAACATGCATGTAACAGAAGTGCCAAAAGGGAGGAGAGAAAGGAGCAGAAAAAATATTCAAAGAAATAATGGCTGAATATTTTCAAATTTGATCAAAATCTTCAATCTACACATCTAAGAAGATCAATGAATGTCAAATATAATAAAGCCAACCAGATCCACAAAAAGATACATCATAGTAAAAATGATGAAAGCCAAAAGACATGGAGAAAATCATGAAAGCAACAAGAAAAAAAAGGGTCATTTTTGAGGAAATTCCAATAAAATTAACAGCTGACTTGTCATCAGAAAAAATGGAGGCCAGAAGGCAGGATAAAAACATACTCAAAGTGCCAAAATAAGAATAAAAAACTATCAACCAAGAATCCTATATCCCTCAAAGCTATCTTTAAATAATAAATGCGATATAAAGACATTCCTTGATCAACACAGTCTGAGGGAATTTGTTGCTAACAGACCCACCTTACAAGAATAGGCTGAAAGCAAGTGACCCAGACAGTATTTCAAATCCACACAAAAAAGCAAAAAGCACTTGTAAAGGTAATTATATCATTATAAAAGACAGTATAAATGCATATTTCTTTCCTTTCTTCTCTTAACAAATTTAAAAAGAAAACAACTAATATATATATATATATAATTGCACTGCTGGGCCTATAATATATAGAATGTAACATATTTGCCAATAACACCAAGGCGGTGTGGTAGGGAGCAGAGCTGTACTGGATTAAGTAAATGACTCTAGATGGTAACATGGATCAACAGGAATAAATGAAGAAACCAGTAATGGGAAATAAGGTCAATATAGCAAAAGCTATACATATATATATGTTATTCTTGCTCCTGTTTCTTTAAAAGATATAAAATTGTATGAAGTAATAATTATAGCACTGTGTTGTGCTTTTAACATACATAATACATGTAACAATAACATTACAAAAAGAGGAAAAAGGGAATAGAGCTACACAGGAGTAACATTTCTATGTCTCATTGGAACTAAATTAGTATAAATCTGGAGCAGATTCTGATAACATCTGTATAGTGAGCCTAAGGAACCACAAAGGAACCAAAAGGAAATAATTCAAAACTATAATGGGAAAAATTAAAGAAACTGGAAGTTTACATTAGAAAATATTCACTTAATGCAAAAGAAAGCAGTACACGAGAAATAGAGTAACAAAAAGGCATGAGACATATAGAAAACAAAAAAGTAAAAATAGCATAAACAAAATTATATCAGTAACAATATAATTAAAAGGCAAAGTTTGTCAGAATAGATAAAAATCAAGATCTAACTGTATGCTGTCTACACTTAACATTCAAAGATATAGACTGAAAGTAAAAGGACAAAATACACTTTAAAACAAAAAAGTGCTTTTAGAGATAAAGAGGGATATTTTACAATAATAAAAGGGACAATCCATCAGGAATATATAACATTTATAAACATATGCACCCAATTATAAAGCACCAAATTACATGAAGCAAAATCTGACAGAAATGAAGAAACAATTGATTCTATAATATACTTAAAGACTAAATAATCCACATTCAATAATGGATAGAACAACAAGACAGAATATTAACAAGGAAACAGAAGAACTGAATAACATAAAATATCTATACCTAATGGACATATATAGAACACACCTCCCAAGAACAGCAGGGCACACATTCTTCCCAAGTGCACATGGAATACTCTCCACAATAAACCACATGGTAGGCCATAAAACAAGACTCAATACCTTTAAGAGGACAGAAATCATACAAAGTATGTTCTTCAACCACAATAGAACAAGATTATAAATCAGTAACAGAAGGAAATTTGGCATGTTCACAAATATGTGCAATTAAACACCAAACTCCTAAATAATCAATAGGGCAAATAAGAAATCATAAGGGAAATTAGAAAATACTTTAAGATAAATGAAAATGATAACATAAATACCAAAACTTATAGGATCTAGTGAAAACAATGTTTAACAGGATTTTATAGCTATAACTGCCACAAAAAAAAAAAAAAGAAAGATTTAAGATTTCAAATCAGTAAGATAACCTACCTTAAGTCACTGGGAAAAGAAGAACAAACTAAATCTAAAGCAGAGGTTAAAAAATAATAAATATGAGAACAAAGGTAAAATAGAAAATAGAAAAACAATAAAGAAAAATCAATGAAACCAAGATTTGGTTCTCTGTAAAGATCAACAAAATTGACAAGCCTTTAGCTAGACTGATCAAGAATAAAAAAAAGATAAGACTGAAGTTACTAGAATCTGAAATTTAAAAAGGTAGCTGCTATCGACTAAATGTTTGTGTCCCCCGAAAATTCCTATTTTGAAACCTAATCCCCAACATGATGGTATTTCAAGGTGGGGTCTTTGGGAGCCCTCAAGAATGGAATTAGTGTCCCTAGAAAAGAGACCCCAGAGAGCTCCCCTGCCCACTTCTGCCATGTGAGGTCACAGTGGATAGACAGCAGTCTACAACCAAGAGGGGTTCTCCAGAATTCAACTATGCTTGGCATCCTTATCTCAGACTTCTAGCCTCCAGGAATGTGAGAAATCAATGTGTGGTGTTTATAAGCCACACAATCTATGGTACTTTGTTATAACAGCCCAAGCTAAAAGACATTACAGAAATAAAAACAATTTTGAAGGAATTGTATAAAAAACTGGATGCCAATAAATTAGATAATAAATGAAATGGGTAAATTTCTAGGAAAGACAAATGACCAAAACTCATTCAATAACAAAAATACGAGTAGACTTTTAACAAGGAAAGAAAGTGCATCAGTAATCAAACACTTCTCAACAAAGAGAAGCCCAGGACCAGGTGACTCTACAGGTGAATTCTGCCAAATATTTAAAGAATTAATATCCATTCTTTTTTTTTTAAGATTTATTTCTTTATTTTAGAGAAAGAGAGAGAGCATTGAGCAGGAGGGGCAGTGAGAGAGGGAGAGAGAATCTCAAGCAGATTGCGCTGAGCACGGAGTCCTAATATCAATTCTTGAAAAACTTTCCCAAAAAAACAGAAGAGGGAGGGGCACCTGGGTGGCTCAGTCAGTTAAGCATCTGCCTTCGGCTCAGGTCATGTTCTCGGGGTCCTGGAATCGAGCCCCGTGTCAGGCTCCCTGCTCAGCGGGGAGTCTGCTTCTCCCTCTCTCACTGCCCCTTCCCCCTCACTTGTGTTCACGTGCGTGCACGCTCTCTCTCAAATAAATAAAATCTTTAAAAAAAATAGAAGAGGGAACATTTCCCAACTCATTCTATGAGTCCCTTATTACACTGATACTAAAATCAGATGACAACATGATGTGAAAAAGTATCTACATACCAATATCTCTTAAAAATATACTCAAAAATCTTCAACAGAATATAGCAAACCAAATCCATCAACATATAGAATTATACACCATGACTAGCTGTGATTTATCCCACAAACATGAGGATATATATTAAATTAATAAAAAAATCAGTGTATATAATACACCATATGAACAGAATTAAAAAGCAAAAAATACATGGATCATCTCAATAGATGCAGATAAAACATCTGACAACCTCCAACACCTTTTCATGTCAGTAACACTCAAACTAGGAAGAGAAGGAAAACCTCAGTCTGATAAAAAGCATCTACAAAACACCCACAGCTACCATCCTACTTTGTGGTGAGAGATGGATATTTTCCCTTTAAGACTGGTAACAAGAATGCCTGCTCTCACCACTTCTTTTTTTTTTTCTCACCACTCCTATTCAAAATTTTTATTAGAGGTTCTAACCAGGACACTTAGGAAAATTAAATAAAAGGTATCTAGATGGGAAAGGATAAGGTACAACTATCTCTATTCACACATTATATGATCTGCTATATAGAAAATCCTAAAGAATCCATTTTTTTCAGTAGGCTCCACACCCAATGTGGATGGGGCTTGAACTCACAACCCTGAGATCAAGAGTCACATGTCCTACTGACTGAACCAGCCAGCCATTCCAAAAGAATCCATTTTCTTATTCTTTTTCTTTTTTTAAAAGGTTTTATTTATTTATTTGACAGAGAGAGATACAGCAAGAGAGGGAACACAAGCAGGGGGAGTGGGAGAGAGAGAAGCAGGATTCCTGTGGAGCAGGGAGCCCGATGTGGGGCTCAATCCCAGGACCCTGGGATCATGACCTGAGCCGAAGGCAGATGCTTAACGACTGAGCCACCCAGGCGCCCCTTATTCTTTTTTTTAAAAGACTTTATTTGTCAGAGAGAGAGCGCAGAAGCAGGAGGATCGGCAGGCAGAGGGAGAAGCAGGCTCCTTGCTGAGCAAGGAGCCAGACGTGGGACTCGATCCCAGGACCCTGGGATCATGACCTGAGCCGAAGGCAGACGCTTAACCAACTGAGCCACCCAGACGTCCTGAAAAGAATCCATTTTTTAAAAACTATAAGAATGGGATATCTGGGTGGCTCAATCAGTTAAGCGTCTGCCTTTGGCTCATGTCATGGTCTCAGGGTCCTGGGATCAAGCCCCGCACCAGGCTCCCTGCTCAACATGGATGAACCTTGAAAACATGCTAAGTAAAGGCAGTCACAAAAGACCACATATTATATGATCCCATTCATGAAATGCCCCAAATAGGCATACATATATATATAGAGAGAAAGTGGTTGCTTAGAGGGTTACAAGGTTTCTTTTTGGGGTGATAAAGATTGTGGTGGTGATTGCACAACTCAATATACTAAAAACCATAGAATTATGTACTTTAAGTGGCTGAATTGTTTGGTATGTGAAATATGTCTCAACAAAGCTGGAAAAAAATACACACAAATCAAAATGGAATTCTAAAGAAGGTAAATCAAAAGAATGAAGGAAAAATAAACACAAAAGTGAAGAACAGAGAGAATAGAAAACAAAAAATGTTATACTTAAGCCCTAACATATCAATAATTTCATTAAATGTATACAGTCTAAATACACAAATTAAAAGACACAGTGGTAGAATAGTTTCAAAATATGACACAATGATATGCTTGTAACAGAAACTTCAAATAACAATATATGCGGGTTGGAAGTAAAAGAATAGAAAAAGTTATATCATGTGAATATTAAACAAAGGAAAGCAAGAGTAGCTATATTAATATCAAATAAAGTAGACCAGAGAAATGAAAATTATTAGAGATAATGAGGGAGAGAACATTATATAATGAAAAAGTGTCAGTCCATCAAGACGACATAACACAATTCCAATGTTTATGCCCCAAACAACAGAGCTGCAAAATATATGAAGCAAATACTGAGAGAATGAAAGGAGAAATAGACAAAAAAGGGTAATTGAAGACTTCAACACACTTCTCTCAAAAACTGACAGAACTAGACAGAAAATCAGCAAGGATATAGAAGAATTCAACAGCACCATCAACCAACAGGATCTAATTGGCGTTTATAGAACAGACCAGTCAACAACAGCAGAATATACATTCTTTTCACATGTACATGGAACATATACCAAGATGAACCAAATCAATAACAGAAAGATAACAGGAATATCTCCAAACAGTTGGAAACAAATCAAAATCTAAATAATCCTTAAGGCAAAGAAAAAGTCTCAAAGAAAACAAAATAATACTTTGAATTAAATGAAAATAAAAATAAACACATCAAACTTTGAGGGATACGGCTAAAGAAGTTCTGAGAGGAAATTTATAGCACTAACTGCTTATATTAGAAAAAAGAAAATGTCTTAAATTAATAATCTAAAGTTCTGATTTAAGAAAGTAGAAACAAGATAAATCCAAAGCAAGCAAAGGGAAGGAAATAAAGAGTGGAAGTCAATGACATTGAAAACAGAAATAAAGGAGTTGAGTTTATGAGTCTTGGGATGCCTGGCTGGCTCAGTTGGTAGAGCTTGTGACTCTTGATGTTGGGGTTGTGAGTTCGAGCCCCACACTGGGTGTAGAGTTCACTTATTAAAAAAAAAGTTGAGTTCATGAGTCTATACTTCACAGAATTTACCTTCTTCCATTTTGAAAACCAGGACAATATCTGTTCCTCTCCCAGCTTCTTTATGGACCTCGTCCATTTTCATGATCCCTTAAAGATTCCTTCTATTTTTTTTTTTAATTTTTATTAATTTCTTTGAGAGAGCACACAAGCATGAGGGGGCTGTGCAGAGGGAGAAGCAGACTCCCCACTGAGCAGGGACCTAATGCAGGGCTCTATCCCAGCTCTCTGGGATCATGACCTGAGCCAAGGCAGGCGCTTAACCAGCTGAGCCACCCAGGCAACCCTCCTTAAAGATTCCTAAACAACACTGCTATAATCCCATCTGTGATCAATCCCCTGGGATATAAACTATCTGTGCCAAGAGACTTGAGGTCACAAGCTCAACTTAACTTGACATTGGATTCATTCTTACCATGCTTAGTTCTACCTTTTGTGATGCAGGCAGAAGCCAAATCAAATTTGAATACTTCTTTCTTACAACAGTATCAGCCATAACCACCAGACCCTTGCTCTCAGTGGCCATCAGAGTAATTCTATAGAACCCTAAGACAGTGGAAAACTGTTTGAAAATCACTTGACTAAACTATGCTGCCTCTCCTATAGAAATAGAAAAACCAAATCTGCATAAACTCAATTTTCAGCAAGATTACAATCTCATTGCCTGACCATGGCTTATTAACCTGTGCCTAAGGTTTGCCCTCCTTTAAAAAATGTAAATATTATACTCATTCTTGCATGAACATGTTAATGAGAGAGTGACTCTGGAACCATCGTCTTATCTTAAACCTTGATAAGTATAATGTCATAATCACTAGGAAACCTTAATGCAACCTCTAGGCATACTTTGGTGCTGGGGTTTCTTTTCCAATAGCCTAGGAGTATACTATTTCAGCATACAGATAAAGCTCCTTCAAGAGCAACAAAACATGAAATACAACCTTGGATAAAAATTTGAAGATCACAGCGCTGAATAAATTGATTCCTGAAATATTTACTAAAATAGCAGCCGGTATCCAGGAGTATATCACCGAATACCTTCCTGTGGCAAGAGATTCTGAGCCAAAGAGGTTTTTATCTTCAATGCATTTTTGGAACCTGTATTTATGAACCAAATCTGAGTTGTTCATTGAAAAGTAGTTGTTAGGGAATTTGTTATGCTCTACTAAATGAGAATATAAAGGACAAGAAATATGCTCCATTATGAGCATAAACACTCTTTTCTGCCTCTTCCTGTTGTTTTTTTCTGCCTGTTCAGTACTGGGCAAGGCCTTTGGGAGATACAAAAAGGTAAAGGAATGGAACCTATCCTGAGGGAGTTTATGGTCTGGCTGAGACAACAGACATGTCTAAGAAGTAAAATAATGCAATAAACATGACAAGGTTGCTGATGAGTACTCTGGGAGTGTGAAGGCTATGGGCTGTTGGGTCAGAGAAGGCACCAAGAAAGAGACTAAACCTGCATTAGAACTTAAGGAATGGCTAAGATTTGGAGAGACAGTAAGGAGAGAAAGGGCATTTCAGCCAGACAGAGCAAAGTGATCAAAGGTTCTACAGAGTCAAGAATGTGTAGAGCATGCTTAGGGAACAATGGCTAGAATGGAGGGTCTATGTTGAAGAATAACAAGGATGCGAGTAGGTCAAGATTATGGATGATATCCCCATATTAAGGAGCTTTGGCCTTAGCACATTAGCTACTACTAAAGTGTAGCCATCTGCATCAGAATCACCTGGAGAGACTGTTGAAAATGAATTACAGGCCCCAAGTCCAATGACTCTGGTTCAGTAGGTTTAGGGTTGGGGCCAGGGAACCTTCATTTTGAACAAGCATTCCCCCCACCACCACACATGCACACATACCCCCTCAACTGATTCTGATGCCTGACAGAATATAAGAACGCCTTCAGGCAATGTAAAACCAATGAGAGGCTTTTAAAAGAGGAGTGTCATAGTGATACAGCAGTGATTTGGGAAAATAAATCTTCATTTGTATGCCAGACAGATTGAAGAAAAGGAGATAAGGGAAGTCAGATAGAAGGCTTTCAATAGTCTAGGTGCTCAGGCTAATCACTGTGATTTATCTATCCTTTTGTTCCCAGGGCCTAGCATAGAGTCTGGTACCTAGTAATTCACTCAGAGGCCGAGTTAACTTGTGAAGCTGATGGAGCTTATGCTTCAGAGTCCCTTACCTGAGGGATCCTTTCTCAGTTCCTTTTTTTTTTTTTTAATTAAAAAAAAAAACTAGCATATATAGCTATTTCTGAATTCTTTCACTTAAAGGTGGCCCCCAAAATTGTATAAAGCCTCAGACTCCATAAATACTAGATCCAGCCCTGTCGTCAGTGTTTACTGAGTTGAACTCAAAAGATTTAATCTTTGGACAAATCACTTAATGTGTTCTTCCTCCTTGCTGGACCCCTTAACCCAAGTTGATTCTCAGTATAATAGACTGATCCTATTAAAACAGAAGTCATATCATATATCACTCCTCTGCCCAAACTCTCCGGTCTCAGAGTAAAAGCCAAATCTTTACAGTGGCTCTAAGGTCCTATACAACCTGGATCCTTATTACCTCTCTTATCTCATCTCCTACTCTCCCTTCTGCTCATTCTGCTCCAGTTATATTAACCTCTTTGTTGTTCCTTGACCATGCCAGGAATATTCCTGCATCAGGGCCTTTGAAATTCCTGTTCCTTTTGCATGGAATGCTCTTCCCTGCAGATATTCTCATGGCTCACTCTCTCAACTCCCTCAGAGCTCTGCTCGAATGTCACCTTCTCAGTGATACCTTTTCTGACCACCTTCTCTAAACAATCTTACATACATACTCCCTATACCCCTTCTCTGCTTTATATTTCTCCTTAACGCTTATCATTATATAACATATATTTCAGTTTTTGTCTTTTACCATTAGAAATGTAAGCTCCATGAGGGCAGGGGTATTTGTCGCTCTTGTTTTCTGGTATATCCCTACCACTTGGAACAGTTCTCCAGGCATAGAAATTGCTCAAAAAATCCTTCATTGAATGAATGAATGCCACATTTTAGCTGCATAACCTTGGATAAATCATTTAACATAAGCCTTGGTTTTCTCATCTATAAAATTAGATGATAGCAGCACCTACTTCATAGTCCTCTGAGGTTTGGAAGGAGATAATTTGTTAACATTTAGTACAGAATCTTGCACAAAGTAGTCAATAAATGTTAACACAAGCCCTTAATAACTTAATCCAAAGAATATCACTTCCTCTACTTCCATGGAAGACCAGCCCGAACCAGGCATAACTACTTAGCCAGGCCTGACCAAATTCATCAACAGAGCTGCAACTGCAGAAGCTATTTCCCTCCACTGATGAATGTCACTGACAAGTACAGAGGCAAACAGACACACACAGAGAGGCAGATGTGACACACCAGAAGCTCAGCCAGGACATGATCTCAGGCAAGAAGAATTGTAATCTGTCTTGTTTTACAGAGACATGAAAAGGGACCCAAGCTACATATGCACTATTTGTGAGGAGTCAATCACAGCAGGAGCCCAGCTAAAAGATGCTCACCACCACCCAACACATACAAACATGCTGGTGTGCATATCAAATAAGCCCTCTCTTTATTCCTTGGGCATCATGGGAAGCCGAATCAAGAGCAAACCTACTTACACAGACAGCAGCAGGAATCATAACTATTGGCATCCTATGATCGTTACCTAATTTTGAGTCACGATTGATTGTTTAAGTGAGGGCCCAGCCCCTCTCACTCACACTTAAGCATGCTGAGCTCAGTCAGGACCTAATAGGGCCAGTGTTGCTTCCAACATCTGCTCCTGGACTACATCCGGACTCTTTGTTGTCTAACTATAGCCTATAGATGTGAGTCTTCCTGAAAGGAAAGGGGGCTAGGGAGAGAAAGAGTCCTTCATACTGTTATGCTGCAATCTGCTCTTAACAAATGTGTGGGTCCAACTTTAAGATCATAACTCTTGTTTCCTCTACATCTACTTGGAGAGTAATTTTCTGTACACACTGAATAATAATGACAACAATTACTAGCTACCATTTAGCAATTACTATGTATGAAGCACCATACTATGACCTTTACATTCACTGTTCTTAAACCTTCAGTAACATGTTAGGTAGGTACTATTGTCCCCATTTTACAAAAGGGAAATCTGAACGGACTCAGAAAGATGAATATTATTTACATAAGGTCATATAGCTAGTTAGTGATAAAGTCAGGATTCAAACAGATCTGCCTTGCTTCAAATCTATACTTGCCACTATATAACACTGCCATTCTAGAAAAAGACAAACTTAACCATATGCACAAAACTAACTCGAAGATATAAAGTCCATATCAATTAGGCAATGTGAAATTGAGAAAGACTGAGAGCAGTTGCATCCAACTCAGAAAATTAAAGCAAGAGCATTTGGCTTGGGATTATAAGTCTGCTCCTGATTCATCCTTCTGTAACTGTCAGAAAGGTCAATATTCACTTTCCAATTTTAGTTGGCTCCGTCTCGGTTGCTGAAGAAGAGTCTGTCTACTTGGTCCCCAGATATCCCAAGCAGCCAAGTTCAGTGTGCTGGTATACCAGTCTGGGTCCAATCAGGATAAATAAATGACATGGTCATTTGAACAGGGCAAGTTAAATATAAAAACTTATTAATTAGAACAGAAAATTGGAGTAACAAGGGATTGGCTAGGAAGAAGTAAAGACCATTCCAAATACAGAAATGGCATATCTAAGGAGCAATCCCTATCCCAAAGGCTGAAATTGAGTGCCCAAGGAAGAGTTCCTCCTTAGTCCCACAACCCTCCTCCAACAGGGCTGACACTGGTGGAGAGGACATAGCCGTGGCTAACTGGATGGCCGAGAAGCTGCTGTGGTGCCACACCGGTAAAACTTGCTAGAAATCTGCTCTTTGCAACTTCTCAGAAACTCATTCTCAAGGGCGTTCATGGGAAGTGTTTTAGCAGACGCACTCCACTACAAAATCCCCTAAGAGGGGGTTACCAGGGAAAGCTTGGGGTAGCCGGCAGCTGGAGGAGCCACGTACACTACAGAAGCTGGACAATGGGGAAGCCACTTGCCCTGCAGAAGCTTATTGTGAACGCACACTGGAACCAGAAAGCAAAATTTTTTTTCTCCTTCTAACGTCACTTGAATCCCTGCTGACAAAATTTAATATCGTAACTAGAAAAGGAAAAGCATTTAAAAGGACCAGATTAATCTTCACAGATCAGTCAATAAGAATACATATGGAGCCGAAAAATCAAAAACTCATGCTGTCAGATCTGTGCGACCTTGGTATGCTCCTGAGCAGCCTGTCTCTTTCCTGGTTCTAGCTTCTACTCAATGCTACATAGGCCTTTTCTCCATTTCTGTGCCTCCCATGTAGAAAAAAACTGATATATTTGTTTCTATAATTTGTTCTGATTCCAGTTAGTAATAAATATGCATTACAGAAAAATTAGAAAAGTCATCCCTTTTATAGAAGAAAATTCAAAACATTCCCTAACTCAAGAGATAACCACAATTAACATTTTAAAATGTTAACATATATATAAAATATAGTGAGGTAGGTGTATATATGTGTGTGTATGTATCCCAAACACATGCACACATATGCACACATACCCCTGTGTGCACCTGCATATCTATGTATATGTTCACCGGCACATCTACATATATCCATTTATAAATAGATGTATATAGAGATACAAATATGGAAATATTTTATAAATAAAGGATACAAATATTAAATATCCTTTTGACTTTTTATTCTGTAAGCCTAACAGCACTGCATATCTCCCGTAGAAGAACAAGGAAAATACCTCTGTTACTCATGAATCATTAATCCTTAACAATGTGACAATATTTCATAGTGGTTAAAGAGCAGAGTTCAACAAATAATAGCGTACAGGCCACATCTCGCCACCTGTTTTTGTAAATAAAGTTTTATTGGAACAGAGCCACATCCATTAATTTATATATTATTTATGGCTGCTTTTATGCTACAACAGCAGAGTTGAGCAGTTGCAACAGAGACCATATGGCCCACAAAGCCTAAAAACATTTACTATCCAGCCCTTTACAGGAAAATTTGCCAGTTCCTGCTTAAGAGCATGGAATCTATAGTTTGCTAAAATTCCAGCTCCAACACTGACTAACTGTGTGCCCTGGGCAAGTCACTCCAACTCTCTGAGGCTCAGTTTCCTCATCTTTTTTTTTTTTTTAAATCTTTTATTTATTTGACAGAGAGAGACACAGCGAGAGAGGGAACACAAGCAGGGGGAGTGGGAGAAGGAGAAGCAGGCTTCCCACTGAGCAGGGAGCCCGATGTGGGGCTCGATCCCAGGACCCTGAGATCATGACCTGACCCGAAGGCAGACGCTCAACGACTGAGCCACCCAGGCGCCCCTCCTCATCTTTATAAAATGGAAATAATACACCTACTTCATAGGGTTATTGGAAAGATTAAAAATGAAATGTATGGTACTTGCAACTGTTACAACAGTAAAACCTAATGAATGCTTGCTATTGTTATTTTTTATAAGCACACCAAATATAAACAAAAGCAATCACACACAGTATATCTTTGGCCCAATACCAAACCCTGGGGGGATGGACCTAATCAGCTGTATCTTTCTTTTGTTTTTCTTCAGAACACAAAATGGAGGCTTAGAGAAACAGAAAATCAGCCTATTTATATAAAAATGGAAGCATGCCATTTCTTTCCCTTAGGAGAAGCCCTAGCACAGGAGGCTGAATCCCTTACCCATTCAGTTGGCAGAGCCAATGAGAGAGCAGCAAAAAAGGTTCGAAACAAACCTAGATCTGGACATAAATATATAATGTGCTGCAAGAATATACACAAGCTGCAGGAATTTCCCTAATCTCATATCGCAGTTCCATTTCAGCATTAGTGAGGAGGGTTTGTGTACATCAAGATGACACCTCCCTAACAATATCATTATACCAACGGTGTGGTGACCCACTCTCTTCACCTACCGACTAATTTAAAAGCATCAAAAAAAAAAAAAGTGGTAATAATGTCAGGTGATAAAGTAGTTTGATTTGGATTTAAACAAGAAATTATTACACCATAATCTGTTCTCTTAAGCCTATTTCTTAGACGATTTAAAATATTCTTTTCTTTTAGAGAGCGTGTGTGTGTGCATGTAGGAGTGGGGAGGGGAGGAATAGGGGGAGGGAGAGAGAGAGAATCTTAAGCAGGCTCCATGCTCAGTACAGAGCCCAATGCGGGGCTCCATCTCATCACCCTGAGATCATGAACTGAGCTGAAATCAAGAGTCAGATGCTTAACTGACTGAACCACCCAGGTGCCCCTAAACAATTATTTTCTTAAAACTTAGCATCTTTTCTGATGGTATTATCAAGCACTACAGAAATAGAAGGAAAGTTGATTTGGACAAATTGCTTCAGATGAACAAAGTAAAGCCAGGAATACTAGAGACTGACTTTTTTCCATCCTCTGAAGTTTTGGGGTTTTTTGAGCAGCTAAGGAGAAATGAACAGGAGTTTTCTTTTAACTTTAGTATTCATCCCCCTCCAACCCTTGACTGTTCTTGCTAACAGAATAGATAGGCAGATGGGTGGAGGTGGCATGGAAAAGAATGGGACACAATATGATACTGTAGTAATTAGTCTCTCCATAAATTGACACACAATTTTCCTTGGTTTTTGGTTTCTAGTCCAGATAAAAATGCGTGCAACAGTTTATACTATAACAAAACAAATAGGACAGTCGGTAGAGCATGCAACTCTTAATCTCTGGGTTGTGAATTTGAGTCCCACGTTGGGTGTAGAAATTACTTAAAAATAAAATCTTTAAAAATAAAAATAATAATAATTAGAATTTATGTGAGCACGGGGAACACTGAGATGGAGTTGCTGAGATAGAGGTGGAATGAGGGCTTTGGATTCTACATTGAATTTTTTCATCTGAGTTTGTTGATTTGAGTTCAAGTTGTTACAAAAGCTGTAAACTGATAAACTAACAGGGTCTGCTTAAGACTAGACTATATCAGAACAACAGAGAATCACTCCCAAACTCTCACGATTAGCACTGCACAAGTAATAAGCAATAGCATTTTACCATTGTGGGAGGGGAAAGAACATGAAGAGAGACCCCCTTTTGGTGCAGGCATCCAGGGATGACTTAAACATTGAGAAAAACCATCTGGCAATCCAGCCAGGAATCTAAGTACAAGATAATAGCACCCATTGCTAGAAGAATTTGAAGACTGACATCTTGAAGGTAAAAATAAACATGAAAAAATCCAAATTCACTTTAACTCCTGATGACATTGACTCACCCATACATTAAAGGCTTGACAGAATAAGAAGAAGCCCATTCCCAGACATAAGTAATATCTACTTCAGTCTCTCCTCTTCTAAGCATTTGATAAAAAATTATGAGACACACAGACGTGAAAACAGGCCATTGTCAACAGGCAAAGCAATCAACAGAGATGGCTCAGATGTTGGAACTATCAGAGAGGGACTTAAAAGAACTTTGATTATTTTGTTATATTAAAGAGCACATTATATCAAATGAATTATGATATATATGAAATGAGCTAGTGAAAAAGGTAGATAGCAAGCATGAACAGATAGGGAATTTCAGTAGAGATGGAAATTGAAAAAGTCAAGTAAAGATTCTTTTTTTTTTTTAACAAGAAACCTAAATAAGGACACCAATCATATTGGAATAGGACCTACCCTAATGCCCTCATTTTAACTTGATTACCTCTGTAAAAATTCTGTGTTAGACTTCTGGGTTTTGGTTTCACATGTAAGGAGCTTGGGAGTTACCACTCCATTCTAACAAGTAAAAAGCTGAACAGACTGAAAAATCAACAACTCATCTTGGATCTGTAAGAGAGGGGAGGACGCAAAGCAAATGTCAGCCCCCAATACAAGAGACAGGCAAATATAGGAAGGGAGTCGAGGAGGCTTACCTGAGTCTCTGCTCTAGAACAGAAACCATCAGGGGAACCACAGCCAGGATAGGAAAACCTGATCTATAATTGAGGAATTGCTGGAGGCTCAGTGTGGGCAACAATGTGAGCTAAAAATTCCAGGAGGCCCCAGTCAAAGTCTCACTTGGATTTCTGTCAGGAAAAATGGAACCATTTGAAATACCCAGAAATCTCTGTTCTTAACAATGCCTGCCCTCAGGGGAAACTAATTAACAAGAGCCTAACCTGCTGGGGTATTATCAGCTTAACTGACCTGGGGAAGGAAAATACCCAAGTTCAGCCCACTCTAGCCATCTTGACCCACCTAAAGAGGGACAAAAAAAACTGAGAAACACTTTCTATTTTCCCCAACCCCCAGCTATTGGAAAACAATAGGGCATAATATTTTTTAAGTAAATTTTTATAAGTTAAGGATGTATTTTCTAAACCCTAGAACAACCACTAGAAAATCTAAAAAGAATAACTGACAAATTAATAGAGGAAATAAATTAGGATCATGAACTAACATCAAAAAAGTAATAACACTAAGATATAATTGGTCAGAACAGTGAATCCAACCTCATAGCCATCATATGTAGGCAAGAAAACTGGAACCCATTTCACAGCTGGGAATTAGGAGAGAAAAAAGACAGGATGACTTCCAACCAGATAACTGCATATATGGGGAAGTGGAGTTAAGTGGTGCTAACTGCCTCTGAAGGAATTTTTCTCTGCTCCTTCAAAGAATAAGTCATTATCAAACTGTACGATTAAAAGAGAGTTACAGAGGTTAGCATGAATGGCCAACATAGGTGGTAAGGGAATGAGGCAGAGTTGCAAGTACCATATGGTATGAGTTGGAACCATGAAGAGGAAATAAATGAGAGAGCTGATATTTGGGCCTTTCGTTGCATGACCTAAAGCCCTTCCCCCTAATCACTAAACTATTAATACCTATCATATGTAGATGCTCAATAATAGTCAAATAAATCACTTCCTACTGTTACCTCTTCTGGAATGCTCTTTCCCTTCTTTTTTTTTTTTTAAGATTTTATTTATTTATTAGAGAGAGAGTACACGAGCAGGGGATGGGCAGAGGGAGAGGGAGAAGCAGGTTCCCCGGTAGAGGGGCTTGATTCCAGGGCCCAAGGAACAGGACCTGAGCCACCCAGGTGCCCTGCTCTTTCCCTTCTATGACCATCTATAAAAACCCTATTTTTCAGAGACCAGCTCAAATGCTAATATAAATACTAATACTAGTAATAGCAACCTAGTACTTATTGGGTGCTCACTGTATACCAGGCAATAGGTTAAGAGTTTACTTGGATTATCTTATAAAATCCTACCAATAATCCTATGAAAAAGATACTATTATTTTTTTAAAAGATACTATTATTATCCACATTTTGCAGATGAACACTCAGAGAGGTTTAAGAATGGCTCACTCTAGAGTATACAGTAGAAAACCAATATTCCAACACAAGTTTCTGCCTCTAAAGCCCATAGTATTAACTGCTAAGCCATTTGGTTTCCCCTAAATTGGGGGCTGTGTCAGAGACTAATTGTCCCCTAGGATTTATCTTCTCCTTCTTTTAACAACAGGGACACCAAGTTTTATCTGGGCCCCTGAATGCCCTGATAGACACTATATTCCCCAGCTTCCATATAAGTTAGTTGTGACTATGTGATTTAGTTGAGCCAATAGGATGAGAGTAGAAGCGAAGGGTGTAATTTCCATATCATCTCTGAGAAGATGAAATCACTTGCTCTGTACTCTGTTTTTCCCTTTCCTAAAATCAGGCACATGAACTTGGAGGTGAACCAGTTTCAAACATGAAAACAAGGTGTACACCCTAGAGGATGGCAAAGCAACAAGATGGAAGAAACCTAATTCCATGAATGACTGTGTCAAGTAAAGCCACCCTGCCAGACCTGATCCACCCATCTCTGGGCTACCACATAAATGAAAAATAAACTTCTATCTCATTTAAGCTGATGAAGTTTTTTTTGCTATGGTGTATTAGCCTTTACCTTAATACAAATCTTTTCCCCTACACTAGGAAGAAGAAACTAGACAACTACCTAATTGAGCATATGCAGCTGAGAGATGATTATCACACAAGATAGTATGGAAGTGAAAGAATATGATAACACAAGAAAGACTGGATTATAAGTACAGTTAGTGTGTGTCAAAGCTTGAATTTGAATTGAGATTCACCTGACTCTAAAGACCATGGTCTTAAATTCTAACCAATGGTTCTCAAACTCTTTATGCATCAAAACGACCTGCACCACTTGTTAAAAGATAGATTCTCAGGACCAATGATTCTGATACTAGAAATCTGTATTTTTAACAAGAACCTCCAGTTGATTCTCATCCACAGCCATGTTGGAAAAACACTGGCCTATGGAAATGTTTCTCTTTCTAGATCACCCAAACTCTCAGATAGGTACAAGTGTTGAATGGCTACTGGTCACTCCAGGGAGGAAGAAGGAAAAAACAGCAGGAGCCTCACTGTTCCCTCTGGCAACATTTGCTTTGCTTTTTTCCTCACAGGCCTGAAATGTGCCTAACAGTATGGGAGCCCCAAAAGAGTACCTTTCAGTATACAAGAGCAGGAAACTCACCCACATTCAAAATGTGCAGACCAAAACCCTTAGCCTCAAAGACTTCTTAGCAACTTATACTCTCTTCACTAAAGAGCACTCTCTTTCAAGGTGAATATGTAAAGGCAAGAAAGGGCAATATCACTCCATTATTTTGCCAAAGCTCATAAGAACCAGGAAATCCAAATTCCAAATACTATCTGCTCTATGTGATTTACTCTTACAAATTATATGGGGTTCATACTTGCAGGAAAAAAAAAAGACATGTCAGCCATAAGTTTGATCTTTTGATGGAGAGTTTGGGATTATCATGTTTGGCAATTGATCCATATTTCTTTCTATTTTATCTGAATTATTGTTAGTGATTTCATTAATGAGTTTTCAGAATTAAAAAGACAGACTTAATGTTTGTATGTATATTTATATTTATTAGATAACTTGATCTAGGCAACCTCTACATTAACTTCAAACACTCTAGAATTCTGAACTCTACTATAATGCAAATTTTGATCCAATTTAGGCAAAATCAGGTCTTACAGAGAAGCTCAATGCAAAACAACTTTTATTACAAAGTACTGTCTTGGTGCCTGGGTGACCCGGTCACGTTAAGCCAGTCCAACTCTTGATTTTGGCTCAGGTCATGATCTTAGGGTTGTAAGATGGAGCCTTGCATGGGGCTCCACGCTGGGCATGGAGCCTGCTTAAGATTCTCTCTCCCTCTCCCTTTACCCCTCTCCCCACAAAAGAAAAAAAGTACTATCTTCCAATACCAACCTTAAAATGGAGACAGTTTGTGAAAGTACAAGGTAAATTTTAAAGGGATCAATTGTGATGACTACCAATTAAGGAAAGTAATTTACCATAAGGTTAGGGCACTTGGGGGAATTTTTTAATACTATTTCACACTACCCCTTTTTTGAATGGTGGGATCTTAGTTTCTGGGCTAGAGTAAGCCAAAGTCTCTTTGGCCCTAAAGTCTTAAGGCTACCAAGCAATGAAGTACAGTAAAAAAGAACTTTCAAAAAGAGTTAGTCATTCTAAGATCAAGTCCAAGCTCTGCTAGGAACACTGACCTTGGACAAGACATTTAATTATCAATGTCTGATTTCTTATATATTAAATGCAGGTATTGACACTTCTTCAAAGAGGCCATAATAATCTAGTAAAATGAAAGGATATCTTTTTTTTTTAAGATTTTATTTATTTATTTTAGAGAGAGAGAGCACAAGTGTGAGCGGGGGGAGAGGCAGAGCGAGAAGAAGAGAGAGAATCTCAAGCGGACTTCGTGCTGAGAGTGGAGCTCAATGTGGGGCTTGATCCCACGACCCTGAGATCATGACCTGAGCCAAAACCACAAGTCAGATGCTCAACCAACTGAGCCACCCAGGTGCCCCAAGATGATATCTTTTTTTTTTTAATGAGATGATATCTTGTCCTCCTAGTCCTCAACATGTAATAGAGTAAGTAGCACATAGTAGGTACACAATACATAGATGTTTCCTGAAGTGAATAAGCAAGTGAATATAGAAAAAAAAGATGACAAAAGTAAAAGATGATCATGGTGAAAGTTCAAGGAAAAGCAAAAATATATCATAAAAACATAAGTGAGTTCCACACTCAATAATAGCAACTAGGTAATCTATATTAACCCTTCCATTGAGAATAATGAGAAAAGCTTTGTAAAAAAAATTTTTTTAATCTGTTAAGGCACTGAAGAACTACTCAAGACAACAAGGAATTAGAGGGCCAAGATTTGAGGACAGGAAACCTAGAAAAGAGAACCCAGTTTTAGAGACCATATTTCCCCTAGAAATACCTTCAATTCAAGAAGAGGCATCAGAGAGGATGAGAGGATAAGCAGTGTATTCAAAAGACTCCTAATGCTGGGAGAATAAAACAGGGAGTTCAGGTCCCACAGAGAAAAGGAACCCCAGTAAACCTCCCAGAAAAAGTGATATGTTTTAAGAGTAAGAGTGAACTAGAAATGGACCAGAGATTGTTAGTGCTCCTAGCCTAGGCACCTACCTGAAACAAATATAGAAACATCACTTAGAACCTAACAATATCTCTACTACCCCCAAACCCCCATAAAATGTCTGGTCTACAATCAAAATAGCAAAATATGAGAAGTCAAGACAATATATCACAGAGACAAAGACACAGAGAGAAAATAGAATACATAAAAAATACATACAAATGGAATGTTAGACATAAAATTTTAGGTCATTTTACTTAAAATGTTCAAGGAAATAAAAAAATTGAGAAATTTGGCAAATGGGCGGAAACCACATAAAATAAACAAATGGAGGGGCACCTGGGTGGCTCAGTTGGTTAAGCGTCTGCCTTCGGCTCAGGTCATGATCTCAGGGTCCTGGGATCAAGCCCCGCATTGGACTCCCGGAGTCTGTTTTTCCCTCCTCCTCTGCCTGTCCCCCCAACTTGTGCTCTCTCTGAAATAAATAAATAAAATCTTTAAAAAAATAAATAAATAAACAAGTGGAAATTCTAAAAATGAAAAACATAAAAACTGGAATTAAGAACTCAATGGACAAATATGACAGTAGAATATATGGATATAATATCATGAGATGTTATAGAGAGACAAAAGGATGGAAAGAAAATACAGAATTAGATACACACAAGATAAAGAGAAGGTAATCAAACTTTGCCACTGTAAAAAAAAATCATCAGTTCAAAAGGAAGACTGCAAGAAAGGAACAAAAGAACTAAAAAGACAGCCAGAAAACAATTCATATATGGCAATAGTGAGTCCTTATCTATCAATAATTACTTTCAATGTAAATGGATTAAATTCTCCAAAGGCATAGAATGTATATAAAAACAAACTCCAACTATATGGTATTTACAAGAGATTCACTTCACTTTCACAGACACAGGCTAAAGTGAAGGTATGGAAAAAGATTTTTCATGCAAATGGAAACCAAAAGAGGGAAGGAGAGTTATTCTTTTATCAGACAAAATAGACTTTAAATAAAAAACGGTAGGGGTACCTGGCTGGCTCAGTCAGAAGAATGTGTGACTCTTGATCTCGGGGTTATGACTTCAAGACCCATATTGGGTATAGAAATTACTTAAATAAATAAAAACTTTAAAAAAAAATCAAAAACTGTAATAATAGACAAGGTCATTATTTAACGATAAATGGGATAATTCATCAAGAGGATATAACAATTATAAATATATATGCACCCAATATCAGAGAACCTAAATATATCAAGCAAATACTAACAGATATGAAGGGAGTAATAGACAACAATACAATAATGGGAACTTCAATACCCCCCTTTCAATAATGCATAGATCTCCAGACAGAAAATCAATAAGGTAACATTGGATTTGAACTATTCTTTAGACCAAATGGACCTGACAGACATATACAGAACATTCTAGTGAACAACAACAGAATACACATTCCTTCTCAAGTGCATATGGAACATTCTCTAGGATAGATCATATGTTAGATCACAAAACAAGTTTTAGCATATGTAAAAAGACTGAAAGGTACTTTTTTCCAACCACAGTGGTATGAAACTAGAAATCAATAATAGGAGGCAACTAGAAAATTCACAAATGTGTGGAAATTAAATAAGATAATCCTGAATAACCAATGGGTCAAAGATGAAATCAAAAGAAAAAAATACCTTGAAACAAATGAAAATGGAAACACAACACAACAAATGTCAAAATTTATAAAAGAATAATTGACAGGGCTAAAAGCAAAAATAAAAAAGCCATAATAGTACAGGGAGATTTCAGCATATTTCTCTCAGCAACTTACCAAACAAAAACTCAATAAAGCTATAGAAGATAGAAACAACACAACTGACAAACCGGACTTAACATATATAAAACACTTCACTCAATTTTGCAGAATATATGTATTTCAAGTGCTCAAAGAACATTTACTAAAATTGACCACATGCATTACAAAGCGATAAGCTTGAAAGGACTGAAATCTCATCAGACTGAAGATAATCTAGAAATAATAATAACACAATAACTAGAGAGACCCCCACATGTTTGAAAGATAAGAAATTCATTTCTAAATACTCCATGGATAAAAGGGGAAAAAATCACAGTGAAATTTTAAAAATATTTTGAACTGAATTAGAGTGAAAATATAATCTATCAAACTTTTGGGATGCCGTGCTTGGAATGACATTTAAGCAGGGCCGTCTACAAAATTTGCTAGGCCCAGTGCAAAATGAAATTGCATGGCCCTTTGTCCAAAAAGCTGGGCTGTGAGGGAAGTCCCATTAAAGACAATATATAAAGCTTTCTCCTTTTCAGCATATTCTGTCTCTCAGCTTGCCGTGGTGTTTTCTATTTGCTATTTATTTATTTATTATTTATTTTTAGATTTTATTTATTTATTTGACAGAGAGAAACACAGCGAGAGAGGGAACACAAGCAGGGGGAGTGGGAGAGGGAGAAGCAGCCTTCCCGCCGAGCAGGGAGCCGGATGCAGGGCCCGATCCCAGGGTCCGATCCCAGGGTCCGATCCCAGGGTCCGATGCGGGGCTCGATCCCAGGGTCCGATGCGGGGCTCGATCCCAGGACCCTGGGATCATGACCTGAGCCGAAGGCAGATGCTTAACGACTGAGCCACCCAGGCGCCCCTCTACTCGCTATTTAAATGTAATTCTAAGGGGGCTGTCTAAGATAAAATAAAAAATTTTAAGATGGCAACAGCATAATCCAAGTCGGGGGAGGTGGCTTCTGAGTGTGGAGCTTTGTGTGACTGCGCAGGTGACACACCCATGAAGGTGGCCTTTGCTTTACGTGCAAATCTTAGAAAAGATAAAAGGCTGATAAATCAATGCGAATCGAATATACAACTCAAGAAGGTAGAAAAAGAACACAAAATTAAACTCAAAGAATGTAGAAGGAAGGGAATAAGAAAGAGCAGCAATGAAGTAGAAATCAAACATAAACATAAACAAAGCCAGAAGAAGCTGGTTCTTTGAAGAGAGAAAATTGAAAAACCCCAAGCAATGTAATTCCCACATTAAAAGAACAATCTAGGGGCGCCTGGGTGGCTCAGTCGTTAAGCGTCTGCCTTCGGCTCAGGTCATGATCCCAGGGTCCTGGGATCAAGCCCCGCATCGGGCTCCCTGCTCAGCCAGGAAGCCTGCTTCTCCCTCTCCCACTCCCCCTGCTTGTGTTCCTGCTCTTGCTGTCTCTCTCTCTGTCAAATAAATAAAATCTTAAAAAAAAAAAAAAAAGAGGGGCGCCTGGGTGGCTCAGTTGGTTAAGCGACTGCCTTCAGCTCAGGTCATGATCCTGGAGTCCTGGGATTGAGTCCTGCATCGGGCTCCCTGCTCAGCGGGGAGTCTGCTTCTCCCTCTGACCCTTCTCCCTCTCATGCTCTCTGTCTCTCATTCTCTCTCTCTCAAATAAATAAATAAAATCTTTTTTTTAAAAAAAAAAGAACAATCTAATTATTATCTTAATACATGTAGAACAAGCATTTAATAAATCTCAAAGAAAACTTCCCTTAATCTGATGAAGAGAATCTCACCTCTGGGCCCAATACCCTCCTGCCCTGCCCAGAGACACCTTTATAAACTGTAAACAAATAAGTAAAACATAGAGTAGGTTAGCAAGTGATATGATCTGGTAAGAAAAATTAGGCAGGAAAAGGTAAGTAAGAGTATTGAGAGAGGGTTTCAAGTTAAAATAGAACAATCAGGGTAGGCCCCAGTAAGAAGATGACCTTTTGAAGAAGAAAAGAAGGTGAGGTAATGAGGCATACAGGTCAGTGGAGGAAGTGGACTGCAGGCTGAGGAAGCAAGTGCCAAAGTCCTGAGGAAGAAAATGCCCAGTGTGTCAGAGGCACAGCCAGTGTGGCTGGCACAGAGTACTGGGGAGACAAGTCGGATATAACATCAGAGAAGGAATAAGGGTCCAGATCATGGAGGGCTCTATAAGGCTATTCAATTACTTGGGTTTTACCTAACACGATATGGGAGGTATTTTAAAGAGGGTTTTGCACATGACTGGATTTATGAATTAACAGGATCACTCTGCTGGAGGAGCAGGAACAGACTGAATGGAATGGAAGCAGGGAGACCAGTTAAGAGGCTACTGCAATAATCAAGGCAAGAGTTCTCAAAGTTCGAACTAAGGAGGAAGCAATGGAGTTGAGAAGTGGATTAGGTTTTCTTCTCCACCTCATCATCAAATTCTGTACTATTTCTGAAAGGTATAACCAAGGAAAACAATTTTGCAATAACCTTTATCTTCCAAAACAAAAGTCACACCACTGCTTAAATGCATGATCTTTTTACGCTCCCCATTATAAAATCTCTTAGTCCTCTGTCAGGTATCACTTCCCTAATTAAACAGTGCATCAATGGCCCAATGTCTAAATATCAATAGCACATTTGTCAGCCAACAGTAATTCAGGCAGAAGCCAAAGATTCAAAATATTTTTATAAAAGTGTTACAGGTAAGGCTGAAGATTGCAAGTTCTGCTGGGGCTGTTTCTGAGTTAAGATAAGGCTAGAGGAAAGGAAGAGGCACTAGCATGCAATTACTACCCTGGTTGCCCTTAAACTCCTGCACACTTGAATCTCTTTCATTGCACTAAATCAATTATGGGCCTTGGATTTTCATCACTCCGGGAACCATAATAAGGGTACCCTGCCATGTAGTCCAACCCTAGATTACAAATCAAGTCAATAAAATCAGGGAACTATCAGAAATGGCATTAATGTAGGGCGCCTGGGTGGCTCAGTTGGTTAAGCGACTGCCTTCGGCTCAGGTCATGATCCTGGAGTCCTGGGATTGAGTCCCACGTCGGGATCCCTGCTCAGCAGGGAGTCTGCCTCTCTCTCTGACCCTCCCCCCTCTCATGCTCTCTATCTCATTCTCTCTCTCAAATAAATAAATAAAATCTTTAAAAAAAAAAAAAGAAATGGCATTAATGCCATAAACTAATTCAGAAAACTAATTCAACTGGTCTCTTACAAGAACACTAATACAAATTGCTCTGCTGGGTTATCTGGAGAAGAGAAAGAAAAAAAATAAGAAAATGCTTTTCTTTTGACACAAGCTAGATGATCCATGTTCTGGATAGCTAGAACAGAAGTCAGGCTACAAGTCCCATGCCAGTGCTAAAAATACTTTTTGAAAAAGGTCCAAAATTAGCAACCTCTGTTCACATGTGGGCTCAGAGCATATTTTATTTGGCCCAACTAATAATTTAAAATTCAGGAGATTTCTCATTAAAAATATGGTTGTTAGCATATCTTGAAATAATAGATTAAATAATATGAGTTATATTTCCATATGACAAAAAATGATGAGACATTAGTCAATTTCCACCATTAAATTTAGCTAGACAAGAAGCAGACCTACCTCAAATTCAGATTAGAACTCAGCAATCTTGGTTTTAGTCATGGCTTCTCCATTAACTAGCATACCCTTAAGAAAACCAGTTAGGGCGCCTGGGTGGCTCAGTCGGTTAAGCGTCTGCCTTCGGCTCAGGTCATGGTCCCAGGGTCCTGGGATCGAGCCCGCATCGGGCTCCCTGCTCTGTGGGAAGCCTGCTTCTCCCTCTCCTCCCCACTTGTGCTCTCTCACTATCTCTGTCTCTCTCTCTCAAATAAATAAAATCTAAAAAAAAAAAAAAAAAAAAAATTTTAAAAAAAGAAAACCAGTTAGCTGCTCTTGGCCTCAACTTCCCCATTTAAAAAAAAAAAGGACTTGAGGTATCTGTCTAGCTCAGTTGGAAGAGCTTGTAATTCTTGATCTCAGGGTTGTGAGTCTGAGCCCCAAGTTGGGTGTAGAGATTACCCAAATAAATAAAACTTTAAAAAAATAAATAAATAAAATAAATGGGTTGCGGGGGCACCTGGGTGACTCATTCGGTTAAGTGTCCCACTCTTGGTTTCTCCTCAGGTCCTGATCTCAGGGTTGTGAGATCAAGCTCTGCATCCAGCTACATGCTCAGTAGGGAGTCTGCTCGAGATTCTCCTTTCCCTCTCCCCTCTGCCCCTCCCCCAGCTCTCTCTCTCAAATAAATAAAGCTTTTGTAAAAACTGGACTTGGATACAAATCTCTCTCCCACCTACTCTACATTCCCAAAAAGTTCTAAAGAATCCACAGACACACGTCAAGGGAATGGAAAGGGTTTACTCAACAAATGATGCTAGGTTAGCTGCTAAGGGAAAAAAAAGCCAACCATGACCCAAACTTCGTATCATGTGCCAAAATGACTCTAGATGGGTAAAGGGTGTACATGGTAAAAATTCGCAGCACAAAAATGAGAAGAAAATATATGCTTCAATGATGTTGTCATCAGGTGGTAAAGAATTTTATAATTTGAAAGAGTATGGAAGAAATGGAAGAATACGGAAAAAAAAGGAAAACACTGGGAACCTTCTACACAGAAAAGGGAAACCGATATACTTAGAAATATTAACAAACATAAGAGGCAAATGCAAAATGAGAAAAACACAACAAAAAGAACAAATGGTTTATGTCTTACCCTCAATTTGACAGCATCTACCTCGTTCAGTCTTTGACAAAAGGGAAGGAAGGGTATAAACTCTTAGTAGCTAGTGGGGAAATGCTTAAGTTCATAGACCTAATAACCGGATGACTGTTCCACAACCAAATGAGAGGACTGTTTCTGAATGCCGAGAGATGGGAAAGCAAAGGACCCTCAAGCTCTGCTCAGGAGGCTCTTTTCTGCCAGGGAGGCTGTGGTGCTGGCATCACAAGGTACAACAAGAGCGGCCGGCCCCCTCGTGATTGAGGGCTGGAAGGAAGAAATCAACCGTAGAGACGAGACAAATTCCTCCAGCCAAGGTAGCTTCCCAAGAAAAATGTGATAGATTCAGTTGGAGCATGTGTAAACCTCTTTCAGGACTTGCCTAATGTTGTTAAGCAGTGACTTACTACCGTCAGAAAACTCCAGATAGAACAGGCAAAAATGAGATCTAAACATCATCATAAAGTAATTCATGGTACTGAGAGAAAATATGCCTGTCCCTATCAACCTCTGATAAGAGATACAAATCATCTTATGAGCCTACAGGAAATGAAAATAAGTGGAAACCAGGTACTGAGGAGACAGTGAAGGAAATAAAAAAAGAAGACAAAACTTGAGAAAACGTCTGAAAGTAACGTCTGCCCTAAAAAATTCTTTATTTTGGTGTGAAAATTTTAAAGAACACAGAGTTGCTCAGAAATGTGGTTCAGAAACCCAATGATCCTATTTTAGAGCACCTGAGAGAGACTTTGCTCAAGTTCTCCAATGCTGGTGAGCCTATGAGTTTCACAGAATTTCTTTGAGCCCAATGAATATTTCTCAAATGAGGTGTTGTCTAAAACATATATAATGAGGTCATATCCAGATGATTCTGATCCCTTTTTTTTAAGATTTTATTTATTTATTTCATTATTTACTTATTTTAGAGAGAGACAAAAAAAACAAAACAACTTCCAAAGACTCATTCTTCAATTACTTTTGGAGTCCTGAAATGCCCAGCTTGGAATGCTAAGTAGGGTTATTACAGCTATGATTCCTGAAGATCTTCAACTGTGGTTCTTTTTCCATGAGCATCCAGTCCCAAGATCAGTATTATACTTGGCAGGACCAAGCACATAGAGTGATGATGACTATGACAAAGGGGAAGAACCAGGTGAAAAGAAGAAGAAAAAGATTAACCAGATGTAGAAGGAGAACCCTAAAACAGACTCTACTTTGCAGAGTGCAAGTAGCAGTGAGCCGGGTATGCTATATATCATTAAAGGATAGCCTAAACATCCTCTGAATTGCTTAGAGCTTCATTTAAAAAAATTTTCTGGGTAGCTAAATAAGAAGCTTTATAAAGGTTTTAAAACCAGCGTTTTCTTCTTAGAATTTCAATTGTCCCCTACTTTTATGCCAGATACGGAATTCACTGTACTTCCATAGTTTGGTTCTTGTGAAGTCCTTTTGTCATAGCTGTAAGAGTACAGCTGTAAAATATCCAAATAGTTAATGTAGACCAAAAGTGGTTTAGAAAACCTTCCTGAGAAACCAACTGAAGTAGTTTTCAAGCCAGCTCACGTGGCTTGTGCCTTCCTCCTTACATAGTGGAAATGTAGTCTCTTGTACTAACTAGTAAATGATGCCCTTTTAACCTGACCGTGGGTGTGGTAAAGGGTTCCAGTTAGACCATATTCAATAACTATTAGCTTTTTGAGGTTTTTTTTAAAAGAGATATATTTTATTTTATTTTTTACGTAGGCTGCATGGTGGGCACTTGAACTCTTGACCCTGAGATCAAGACCTAAGCTGAGGGGCGCCTGGGTGGCTCAGTCGTTAAGCGTCTGCCTTGGGCTCAGGTCATGATCTCGGGGTCCTGGAATCAAGCACCGCATCCTGCTCCCTGCTCCTCGGGAAGCCTGCTTCTCCCTTTCCCACCCCCCCGCTTGTGTTCCCTCTCTCACTGTGTCGCTCTTTGTCAAATAAATTTTAAAAAATCTTAAAAAAAAAAAAGAAAAAGATCTGAGCTGAGATCAGGAGTCAGACACTTAACAAACTGAGTTGCCCAAGTGCCCCTTGTTTGAGGATTTCTGTATGACTGTTAAATTAAAAGAAACTTAAAAAAAAAAAAACTTAAAAAAAAAACTTAAAAAAAAAAAAAAATTAAAAGAAACTTAGTCACAGTCTGGTGATTAATCAGTGAGGTGTTAATAAAGTCTTGTTTTCATTTTATACTTTGTCATGAAGTACATTTAAACTGTTAATAGAACAGTTTTTGAACCACTCTACCTACTAGGAATGCTATCTTTTCGCCTTTTGGTAAGTTTGTATCAGACTATTTTGTGGAAGGGAGGCTAAAATATCCAGGGAAAAAGATGCTCTAGAGCAGTGGTTTTCAAAGTGTGGCTCCCAACGTGATGATCTGGGTCTGTATTTTGGCACAAGACAACAGGAGAAGGGGACCTTCACCTAAGGTAAAACCAACCTTACTTAATCCACTGGCTGGAAAATGTTGCCGGTAAACTGAACAGGTCAGCAAGGACTGGGCTGGGGGGTAAGAGTGGAGCTTACTGGATCCTGAACCACATACCGCCCTGAGGGTAATGACTAGGTGGTGGTAGTGGAGAAAAGAGTAAGGCACAAAGCTAGTTGCAGAAGAATACAAATACTGTGATGCCACTTATATAAAATTTTATAATATGCAAAAAATACTACATACTTTGGGATAAACGTGTGTATTTAACAACACATGTTTCACTCCAGTAAATGAAGGCAAAGAAAAAATGCACATGGGAATGAAACACCAAATTCATGATACTGGTTACTACTTGAGGAAAAGATATGCAGAGGTTCAACTCCATTTCTACTGCTTTATTTCTAAAGCTAGAGAGCGGTTACATGGGCCCTGAGGAAGTTCATATCAGTATTGCTATAGTTTTATGTGTGACTTTAAGTAGTAAATGGGCCTAATCTCTAGAATCTAGATAAGAAGGTGGGTGAAAGGGTAGTTGATCCGAGAAAGGAAGGTGGCCCATGAGTTTGGTGAGGAGGTCTTGTTTCTACATTCAGTTAAGGTTACTTAGATACCTTACCTGGATGGCATTAATAACTTTCTCTTCCCTATGTTACAGTAGCATACTTCATCATCTGTTTTACGTACGCGTCCCTGAACTGTGAGCTCCTCACTAGTTGGAACCTCAAAGGGTCTTACTCATTTTGTCCTAAAGTACCAAGCCCCTCCAGAGAGAAGTTAGTCTTAGGCAAAGCTATAAAAAATGGGACATTTGCTTCTCTAGTTCCTTTGCCTCTTTTTCCAATGTCCTTCATTCTCAGGCAGTGACCTCTGTCCTCTCCAACCTCACCACTACCTCCAGGCACCTAAAATCAGGATTACTCACTGTCATTCTCCATATTGACCTTCCTCCCCTGGGAGGACCCCATGCTCCAGATGTTTTCTTCATTCCTCTACTCCTTGCCTCCTCTCTCAGAACTTCTATTCTACTTCCTCCAGACCCTGCCTTAAATAATGTTTGATTAATGATACTTTCAGTAGGTTGTGATATCATTTTAAGTTACAATGTACTTGTCTCTGAAAGTGCCTAAGAAATGATGCCAAGGTGGGGAATTTCAAACCCTGTGGGAAAGCAGGGGAAGAAAGTTTTGGAAGATTTTAACTTACACCATGTAAAGAGACAGCAAGTTGACTTCTGAGCATGTGACCTCTCTGACCTCCAAAAGTTGTAATTTATTGTGAGTTAACCACAAAGCAAACAAACTTTAACAATGGTGTAATCCTCTGCAATCTTCCACATGCTTTCAACTGTTAAATTAAGACATTTTCCCTATGAAGTTGCCCCCTCAATCTAAAGATAATTATACCCTCTGGTGATATGGGATATATTGGTATCGGGAAATTACCAACACTTTACAGAAATTCCAGGCCCAATTTTAATCTCACTAACCTATCGGGGGCTCGCCCAATTCATAAATGTAAATCTACAACCCACTAACATTTGGTTTTGTACCTTGTATAATCAACCAATATAGAGAAAGCAAGTTGCTTATACAATAGTCCCCCCATCTGTGTTGGGTACATTCCAAGTCCTCCAGCGGCTGCCTGAAACCACAGATAGTATCAAGCCCTACATATACTATGTTTTTTTTCCTATACATACATACCTATGATAAAGTTTAATTTATAAATTAGGCAAAATAAGAGATTAGCAACAATAGCTAATAATAAAATAGAACAATTATAACAATACTGTAATAGTTATGTGAATGTGGTCTCTCTCTCAAAATATCTTAACATCTTATACTCACCCTTCTTCTTGTAATGATGGGAGATGATAAAATGCCTACCTGATGAGATAAAGTGAGGGGAATGACATAGGCATTGCAACATAGCATCAGGCTACTATTGACCTGACATACCAGAAGGAGGATCATCTGCTTCTGGACTGCACTTGACCATGGGTAGCTCAAACTGTGGAAAAGTGGGGACGAGTGTAGTCATTTAATAAATGTTTGAGTATTTACTATGTTCCAGGCATTGTTCTAGGTGTTTGGGGGACATAGTGAAGAAAACAGACAATAAGCCCTGCCTCTGTGGTGGGGATACAACAGGGGGTAATGGGGATAGGGATTATAACAACAAAGATAAAAAGTAATTAAATGGGAAAATTTCTAAGCTATGAAAAAATAGAACAGAATAGAGATATGACAGTGACTGGGGTGGCAGCGAATGACAGCTTTACTTAGGGTGATCAGGGAGGATCCCCTGTGAGTGCTCTTTGACTAAAACCTGAATTCTAAGAAGGAGGCAGTCATGGGATAACCTGGGAGGAAAATTCCCATGAGAATGACTAAGATCATAAAAATGGGGGGGGGGATCTGCAGGCATGCATTTCTAGTAATTTCTTCTATCCAGACAGCAAGCATTTAGTGGTTGAAGGTGGACAAGAGGACTAAATTAATATTCTGCTTCCTCTGAAATAACTGCATGCTTAGAAAGTGAGGAAACCTTGGGGAGCCTGGGTGGCTCAGTCGTTAAGCCTTTGCCTTGGGCTCAGGTCATGATTCCAGGGTCCCGGAATCGAGCCCCGCATTGAGCCCTGCATGGAGCCCCCGCATCGGGCTCCCTGTTCAGCAGGAAGCCTGCTTCTCCCTCTCCCACTCCCCCTGCTTGTGTTCCCTCTCTCGCTGTGTCTCTCTCTGTCAAATAAATCTTAAAAAAAAAAAAAGAAAGAAAGTGAGGAAACCTTGACAAACCTCACTAATAACCCTTAATTCTGATAATGGTCATTTTATATTATCACATTGAACATTCACAAAAATCCTATGAGATGGTAACTATTACCTTCAAGAAATGAAACTGAAGACCAGAGAGACAACCTACCCTAAGCCACACAGCTGTTAATAATAGAGGAACAGGAAACTTTCTTAATATGATAAAGAACCTTTATTTGCAATCAACAGCCAACTCCTATTTAGAGTGGAAATCTCTAGTCAAAGAGGAGAGTTAAGAATTATAGTTTCTTACCAACCTGAAAAAATTAAACTGAATTATATACCAAATATCAGAGTGATTATTTCTGGTTAAGGAGATTATTTTATTATTGTATTTTCTTAATTCAGGCTCTGCCCCTTACTGACTATGTATCCTTGGGAAAGTTGCTAAACCTCTGTATGTTTTGGTTTCCTAATTTGCAAAAGATGGATAATAATAGTAGTCACATCATAAGTTTGTTGCAAGGAGTAAATAAGATAATCTATGTAAGTGCTTAAAATAGTGCCCAACCTATAATGAGCACTTACTAAATGCTAGTGATTATCATTACAATATAATTTTAATTTGCATTGAATTTGAGCATATGTCCAAATGCTCAAAAGTCATTTGTCCATATGTTTAAAAATCATTTGTGCTTATCTATGATTTATCTATCCATGTCCTTTGCTCATTTATCTATGGTCTTATTATCTTATAATTTTTTTTAAAGATTTTATTTATTTGTCAGAGAGAGAGCTAGAGAGAGAAAACACAAGCAGGGGGAGTGGCAGAGGCAAAGGGAGAAGCAGGATTTCCTCAGAGCAGGGAGCCTGATGCGGGGCTTGATCTCATGCCCCTGAGATCATGACCCGAGCTGAAACCAAGAGTCAGACACTCAACCAACTGAGCCACCCAGGTGCCCCATGATATGTGTGATTTTCGCTTCCTTGTTTTGGCTTATCTATTTTTTTTATCTATTATACAAAGAATATGTGTTATTTTTACAAAGAGAAAAAGTGTGGACACTAAAACTTGCTGGAAAGACTTGAAGGGCCTTAGCAGACCTTTTCTTGGCTCTAATTGTTCCTAAATGCACCACAAATTATTCTGCGAATTCTGCTACCATCTCAGTGATTGTTTGAGAAGCAGAAGACCTACTTTTCAGGACAAAGGGCAAACTCCTTACTGAAGCATTCATGGCCCGCACTCAGCTTTTTTTTTTTTTTTTTTTTTAACTAAGAGGGAGAGGGAGAGTGCGAGCAGGGGAAGGGGCAAAGGAAGAGGAGAGAGAATCTCAAGCAGACACTGTGCTCAGCTTAGAAGACTGATGTGGGGCTCAATCCCATGACCCAGAGATCATGACCTGAGCTGAAACCAAGAGTCCGGTACTCAACTGACTGAGCCACCCAGCCCTGTCCCCCACTCCCACATCTTAGCTTTAAAGGCCCATCTGCCGTTCTGCCCAGTGCTCCAGCCATTTTCATTCCCTATCTCTGCCACTGCTCATGCTGTTTCCTTTACCTTCACTAACCTCCCTCCCACCCACCTTTAGTGCCAATTGAACTCCTAGTTTTAGGACCCACCTGAAATGACTCCTCTTGAGCACCTTCCCAGGCACCAACCCACTTCCTTCACCTCTCCTCCCCTGCCAACTAATCATTTTCTCTCCCATGCTCCCACTTCATGCCAATCCCTGTTATAGCATTTGACACCCTGTGTCATCATTGTTCAAGTATCTGTCTAACCCTCTAGACCATGAACTAGGACAAGCCATGGGTCTTAGGTACCTGTGAGTCCCCAGCCCCTAACATAATTCCAGGTAGACAGTAGGTACTTAATACTCGCTCAGTGAAGGACTGAATAACTAGGGTCTGGAGTGTTTGTCCTATAGCTTCAAGTGGACAGCCCAGCTTTTCACGACCTGGGAAGACACCTGTATGGTTTTTGTTTTGTGTTGTTTTTGTTTTGGGTAACATGCTATCTTCTCTAAAGTGAATAGTGATGATCCTGTTGAAAGTTTTGAAAAAAGAATGGATAGAGACAGGAAGGAGGTAAAGAAAGCAGAAATACTCTGGTTTCATATGAAAAACCATCTACCTGGGAGCTTTGTTTTGCTAAGGAAGAGTGGGGGCAGCCCTGGTCAGAGCATGTGGTAGGAAATGGGAGGGTCCTATTCGACACCCCCCTCACCTCGGCGCTTCGGTCACATGGAAGGTCATCTAGGTCTGCCCCCTGGCCAGGAGCAACATCTGTTTCCTTTCCCGTACCCCGAGGCTCAGGCTCTTCTTATAGCCCGGAACCCTCCGAGGTTGTGAGTGCCTTTCAACGAGGGCCATGTGGAGATCATGTCCTGCCTATACTGTCCTTCTCAGTCAGGACATCATGCCCATCTTTTGAATCCAAGTCCTCCCTCCTCTGGGAAGCCTTTTCTGAGAAAAGCCCACAACTGTGAGGCCTCCTGACTCACTTGGCTGAGTCAACATATAAGTGTAAAGACAGAAATGTTTTACATCGTCAATATCCTCCAGCCTAAGACCAAAGGAACATACCAGTAGTTGAACAAGTTGGGTAAAGAACCTATTATAAGCATTGGGTTTGGGTTTGATTATTTTGGGAAGTTTTGAAGGAAACAGGGGTTTGCTCCAGATTAGATGCTATTACAAAGTAGAGACAGTTCTATGATGGGTATTTCAAAAAATTTTATCTATAGGGAGGGGAGACTAGAATCAGGATAAAATTATAATTGGTAAAGAAGTGGTAGACACTCATTTTAGCCAAGAGAGGAAGATGTTCAGTATTTTGTGACCTTGTTTTTGTCCCTGCTTAAGTAAAATTACAAAGTGGCCTTGTTTTGTCTCCTTTCATCATGGTCGCTGAGTGCCCTTGTCTGATGTTGGTGTTCTATGACATTGTTTATGTCCAATAGGAGAATAAAATGGCCTAGCATGGGTCCCAGTCCAGCTCTGAATATCAGGGGCTGCTCTTTTTTTTTCAAACATTCAGTCCTTTCCCCCAACTAGACTATGATATGCCACCAGAGATGATGGCCCTTGCTTCTCCATCCTTGGCAAGGTCTTACATGGGACATTATATGTAGCTGTTTAGTAATTACTTGCTTATTGACTAGAGATCAAGAGTGCTGGTCTGGAACTTTCAGAGAGCCTCAACTCTTGGCCATTTACTTTGTACCTGGTTAATTAACCTTCTGCTGTCAAGTTTCTCCTGAAACAGCACATATAAGAAGTAGGCCTATTTCAACTTCAAATTGAAGGTCAGGAGACTGGTTTTAGTCCTGGCTCCTCCATTAAGTTGCATGACCTTGGGGAAGCTAGTTAGCTGCTCTGGGCCTTAGTTTCCGCATTTAAAAAAGAATGGACTTAGCTTCAATATCTAAAGGCCTTTCCAGCTCTAAAATTTTGGAAGAATATGCATTTTCTCTTGCATCTCTTCTACGTTTATGGAAAGTGCTAAAGGATACATGGCCACACATCATTATAGAGGGGAGTAATTACTCAACAAAAGGTGCTATAGGTGAGCTGTTTAAAATTAAAGATAACTGATATTTTAATCTTATACTATGTGTCAGTATTAATTCCAAATGGATTATGGAGTTAAATGTAAACATTAAAAAGACCTCCAAAAGGAAGAAAATATAAAATTTATCTCTGGATGAGAAAAGATTTGCAAATTTATGATGTTAAAACCATGAAAATAATATTATTAGATTTTGTAACATAAAAATGAAAAACTACATACTTAGAAATATTAACCAACTTAGAAGACAAAATCAAACTAAGAACATATTTTCAACAAATGGTTAATATCCTAAATATAATCCCGTCTCATTCCATCTACCTCTTTCACTCACATCTTTACTAAAGCCAGGGTATGAACTCAGCCAGGGAGGAAGTGTGTAAGTGCATTAGCTGGGAACAACGGATTCCTCCAAAACCAAATTAGATGATTCTCTCTGAAGGCCTGAGAAACTACTCAATAGCTTCTCTCCAGTAATTCAAGAATGGAAAGATTATTATTATTATTATTTTAAAGATTTTATTTATTTATTTGAGAGAGAGAATGAGATAGAGAAAGAGAGCATGAGACGGGGGAGGGTCAGAGGGAGAAGCAGACTCCCTGCCAAGCAGGGAGCCTGATGCGGGACTCGATCCTGGGGCTCCAGGATCATGACCTGAGCCGAAGGCAGTCGCTTAACCAACTGAGCCACTCAGGCACCCCGGAAAGATTATTATTGATATAATAATACCTTATGTGTATATAAAATATCACAGTATGAAAAAGAGCATTTACTCCATTATCTTGTTTGATTCTTAGAGCAACATTGTTAGATAGCTAATTATTATTCTCCCTTCACAAATGATAAACTGAGGCATAGAAATGATAATTTTCCTACAATCACATCAGTGGCTAAATGTTAAAACCAACTCTAGACCTCAGATTGGGATTCTGCCTCAGTTTTGCTCTCTTTACAGTGAGGATTACAAATTAGAGATTTATTACATTGCCTTCCAGCTTTGAACCAACAACTTTTGATAGCACCATGCTCTATTATTGTGGTGGAAAAATAAAAAATAAAAACATTAAAATTTTGTTGTGTTGATGAAAGGAAAACATCCCTCCTCACCTTGACAGGATTTATTGGTATTAAATATCCAAATATTATTTGCTATGTTTTTTTCAAAAGACATTTTTAGTATTATAAAACTTTTTTTTTTTTTAAGATTTTATTTATTTATTTGACAGAAAGAGACACAGTGAGAGAGGGAACACAGCAGGGGGAGAGGGAGAGGGAGAAGCAGGCTTCCCGCCCAGCAGGGAGCCCGATGTGGGGCTCGATCCCAGGATCCTGGGATCACCACCTGAGCCGAAGGCAGACGCTTAATGACTGAGCCACCTGGGTGCCCCAGTATTTTAAACATTTTTTAACAGAATGAGTATGAAATAGCAGTTAATTTCTGCATAATTTTCAGAATTACTTACACTTGAGGTCTCAATTAAGTAGATTTTGAAATCAATAAAAAGACTTGGACTGTTGCCTCAGAAACATCCTAGGAAGCCTGCTCTTTTAAAGTCTGTCAGGCTTATTAGCTCTTAGGAGATGACCTGGTCCTTTAAAAGAAGTATCTCTTTTTTGTTCATTATTTGAAGGCTTAAATTTGTCAGGGTTCATTATATACCTTCTAACTCCTCTCATTCACCACTTCTTCAACACTCAGTTCTGGCTGCACCCATGTCAATTTTGTCTATTCTTTTCCAAGTAGCTTTAACCATGTTAAATTGTCCCACTTCTTTCTCTCTTCTTGGGAGATTTTTACTACTGCTAAAGTCTGAGCTATACACCATTTTTATGACTCTGTCCCTAGTTGCATTAGCCATTACCAAGTGGAAATCGGGGAACACTTTGCAATTCACATGGCCCAAGGGGTCTCCATATTGGACCACTATACTTTCTCAGGCACTGGTAAAATTAAAGGGACAGGAGTCGTGTGGACCTGAGAATCGTGGAGGACCCTAAGGCCTCGAAGAACAGGGAGGTAACCACGAGCAACCCTAGAACCTGAGGGCCTTGGCCACTCATTGGAGGCTGAGCATGTCAATCCTCGCTTCTCGACAAATGAGCCTGGAGGTCCAGCAGCGGGGCCGCGGCCCATTGTTGACGCGTCTGTCCCCGCCCGCCATCACTAGGCTAGGGGGACCTTTGTAGCCCTGTCTACAGTCACCTGAGGCGAGGCCTGGGTGGGCGGCTGCTGACATCCACCCCCTTCCCTTCCCTTCCCTTCGCCTCCTCCCCGAGGCCTCCTCAGGCACCGCCACAGACTGTCCTCCCCTCCGTGGCCGGCTCCTCGGCGGCCCCGTCCACCTCGCATCGGGCCCCGCTGCCCACGGCCTCGGGTCTGCGGTAGCCCCCTCGGTGGCCACCATCTTTGCCATTGGCGTCGCCTCAGCCTGGTGGCCACCCCAGTGAGGTACTGCTCAATGCCATGTCTGCCTCCGGGGATCCAGCCCGGGCCCCAGGTGGCCAGGATAGCCCCGTGGGTGCGGCGGGGGCGTGGGCCCCAGAGGCCGGAGGCGGCAACGGGGTGGCCCTCGAGTCCGGGCTCGCCTGGATTGAGGTGGCCGGAGTAGCGGGGCCC